>NC_057387.1:68637805-68726247 GCF_019320065.1 Cervus canadensis
CCTAAAATTTGTATGTTGAGGCCCTCATCTCAAATGTGATGGAGTTAGGAGGTGGGGCTTTGGGGAGGTAATTAGGTTTAGATGAGGTCATGAGGGTAGGGCACTCCTCCCATGATTAATCCCATGATGAGATTAATGCCCTTATAAGAATAGGAGAGACACCAGGATTTTCTCTCTTTTCCATGTGAGGCAGGGCAGCCACATGCAAAATAGGGAGAGGTTCTCAGGAGGAACCATTATCAATAGCCACCTTGATAACTGGACTTCCCAGCCTCTTAAATTGAGAGAAATAAAAGCCTGTTTTTTAAGGTACCCCATCTGTGGTATTTTCCTATGGTAGCCAAAGATAAGCTAAGAGGCAAAAAATAATGATAAAAAGAGAAACCCTTCAAAACACCATTTGATCACATGTATATACAACATGACTCTTTACTGAATTCCACATATGAAGTAAGCCTATATATATCTTTATTGTCTAAACTAGTTTGACTGGGTTTCTGAAAATGGTCATGACCAAAACAGGGGATTTAAAGCTGAGGACATTAAAATTACTTTTTTTTTTTTTTTAAAGGTAGTTCCAAGTAAAATAATAATGACGTTTGTGAAATATTTCACTGAAAATATGACAAGCTTCAACAACTCTTTCTTCTAAACATATGGGTTATTGGACAATAAATGAAGATCCAGGACATAATAGTCATTCATCTTAATTACCCATGTTCCATGCATCTGCAGTAGTCCAAAATGGTAGTATATTTAATTGTTAGATTTAAAGCCATACAGTGAGTGGCACACTGCTTCAACTTGATTCTACATTGAGAACAACCTTCTTTAGAGATAAATTGCCCTGGGATATGACAAATTTGAATATAGTAAATCAAGGTGAAACTACAAATCTTGAACTCCATCTAATTCCTGAATTTTCATTATATCAATCCTACTCTGGGAGCTAGAACACTGTAGTCTGGAAGGAGGACATAGTTTTGGCCAAACAGAAGCAAATAGTAAGCCCATCAAAATTCCACATTCACTTCTCAACTTTTCAGAAAGTAGTCTAGCATTCATGCCTTACCTAGTTGGAAATTAACTTTCTCCTGGAAGTTACACAACTCATACACTGTCTAGTGCCCACACAAATCTTGCAAAGAAACAGGCCCATGATATTGTTTAACTAATTGCAAATGGTGTGATAATATAGCCAAGACAGCAGCTGGGGCTACCTTTTCTCCTTCCAGATAATAGCCTCTTTTACCTTTTGTCACACTACCAGAAATATCACATATCTAGATCACCCCAACTGTCTATGCCTTGTAGCTGCAGACATTCATCTAAGAAAAAATATATAAATTGTTGCCAACTGTTATCAGTATCCTCTATTTCAACTAGGCTTGAAAAAAATCATAAGAAACTTTAAAATATTTCTACAAGAATTTTGCTTCCCCATTATCTGTAATTACTATTTCACATCTCCACGTTCCTCAAATTTCCAAAGTCTTCATTGCTGTAACTCTTGGCTTTTAGTTCTGTTTCTTTTTAGATAAATTAAAAGTTGAAAGACAGAGACTCTTTAATCTTGCCAAAACCAAATATATCAATTTAATTGCATCTATCTCTAGTTTCTCTTTTATCTTCCATTTTAATGATGAAATTATCTGATTCCTAAGAAGAGCTGTCTCTCCATCAGCACTGAAACATATGAGTTTTTACCACTCTTCATATAAAAGTGAACAAACAACAAACTCATAACCGGAAGCAAAAAAAACTTCTAAAGTTGCATTTATGGCCCCATCTCTCTGCTCCATTTATTCTGAACACAAACTTATAAACAGAACTCTATAAACACACTATGTCATTCTGTCTAATCTCTTACCCATCATTTGATCAATCTTTCTATGTTTCAAATTGTATTTCTTAGAAATAAAACTTTAGTACCAAATTGAAAGCTATGTATATCCTTTCCCATTCTCATTTTTCCCCAATCTTCATAGAAGCATCCATTGTCCTGACATTTTGTGCATCACTTCCTATCCATATAATTTATATTTGCACTTATGCAAATATGTCTATCATATACCCATGCACCCACAAATATGTGGCTTTTTACATATTGTTACATTTTTCATTTATTATGTATTATTATTGTACGTAGTATGTACAACTTTATTAACTGGATTGAATTTTCACATTTTTGTTTTAAAATTTATTCATCTTGGGTAGCCCTAGCTTGCATTTAGTTAACACTGACTCTTAATATATTCTTAAGCCAGTAATTTGTTTTTTAAAGGCTACATATAGTCTAATAATTTTCAAATATACATTTATATCTCTGACATTTCCCTGAACTCCACACTGAGACACACATTTATTTTTTTAGTGAACACCTCCCTTTGAATTGTGCAAGAAGCTTCTCAAACTTCAATTCAATTCAGAAATTTTAATGATCTTTCAAGTTTACTTCTCTCTCAGCATTTCCTAACACTGTAAATGATAACACCATTCTCTCATTTATTCTGGTCAAATGCCATAAAATCATGGTGGTAGTTTTCCTTAAAGGTTATATTTTTATTAATGGTATTCTATATAATGATAGATATGTGTCATTATACATTTGTCCAAATCCACAGAATTTACAAAACCAAGAGTGAACAACAATGTAAACTATAGACAGGTCATTATGATATGTTAATATAGATTCATCAATTGTAACAAATGTACTAGTCTGATGGGGGGATTATGTTGATAATTGAGGAGGATATGCTTGTGTGCCTCCAGGGATATATGAAAAACCTGTTATTTCCCCCAGTTTTGCTATGAACCTACACTGTTCTTAAGAAGTTTGTTTTTTCCCCCAAGAGTGAAAGTGAAAGTGAAAGTCGCTCAGTCATGTCCGATTCTTTGCAACGCCCTGGACTCTAGCCTACCAGGCTCCTCTGTTCATGGAATTCTCCAGGCCAGAATACTGGACTGGGTAGGTGTTCCCTTCTCCAGGGAAGCTTCCAAACCCAGGAATAGAACCCAGGTTTCCCTCATTGCAGGCAGATTCTTCATCATCAGAGCAACCAGGGAAGCCCAAGATTAGGTTTAGGGAGATAAATGGTTTAGATTAAAAATAGGAACAAGTAGCAGAACACAAAATTAAAACTTACAAGTAAGTAGCCCCTTTTGGAGCTGCCCCTTTGGAGCAGCACTGTGGGTAGTAAGACATGTGGGTTAGAGAACTGCTGTTTTTCATTATAAGCCCTCTGGTACTAGGAGGAGATCTTTTTCTGTTAAAATAAATCACTTTTATCTGAATCAATGAATGAGTAAATAAATAATACACCCAAAAATATGATATTAACGTGTTCAGTAGTAGGTAGGCTGCGTAAGAGTCTCCTTGGTCTCAAGACACAACCTTCTATCTTCTGATATGTACAGCTGCATGTCTTTTAGTCCAAAAAAGTCATCTTTTTAAAATGTCTGATTATGTCACTTCTCTCACCCAGCAGCAATGTCTGGACCCTGCCACTCCAGCCTGTCTTGTGACATTCCCTATGTTCCAGGCACATAACAGACTCTTTTCCTACCTGTCGTCTAGACTCAAGGACTTCAAATGGATTTCCAGAGTGACACATCTGCTTTCCCCTGCTGCCCCAGCCAACTCCCTCCATAGTCCAGCTTAAATACTGCTTCCAAAGAAAGGTTGGAATCAGGATCCATGCTATACTTTCTCAAGGTACCCTGTAATTTTTTCCTTATATCACTTATAATATTTTTGCAGTTCTGTGTACATAGTCACAAATACATTAATTTTGATTAACCATAGTTCTTCATTCATGACACATTTGAAAATCTGGCCCACATATGACTCTTAACTATGTATGTACCTGTTAATACTACAAAACACCCATGAATCTGACAGCAGAATAAATCTGTATTTTCTTTTTAGAATTAATTCTATATTATCTTAGATGTATTTGTAAGTTCCTACCCCAAGTTTCCCTTAAATTGCCCTCTAGAGACTAGTATGATCCTAAATCATGGTTAGCATTTTTATTTTCTTCTTATTTTCTTAATTATACATGGTTTAGTTTTAATCTGGTCTTGTTTTAACTTGATCTTTCTCTTATTCATCATTGTTGTATTGTTAAAATGTATCCATTATATAGTTTGTAGCTATAGTTCATTGATTTTAAATTCTTGGTAATATTCAATGTGTGAATATATCAGAATTTGTGCATTTTTCTTTACATAGGTATTTGCTTTTTCTAGTTATTGGTCTCATCACAAAGATACCATGAGGAAACCTAGCCATATTTTCTATATGTGTTAAGCAGAAATTTAGCTTCTGTGAACTTTGTCCCTTATAGATACACCCATGAATGTGTTACATGACTTTTCAAATGTAATTAAGGTTACTAATCAGCTGGGCTTAAGAAATATATGCTAAATTATGTGTGTCTGTGTCTGATATCACATGCACCTGTCTAAGCAGACATCTTTCTCTGCCTGGAGCAGAAAATAAAGTCAGGGAATTAAAGTACAAGAAGAATTCAATATGCTGTTGTGGGTTGGAAGATGCGAAGTGATAAGAAAATTGAGACTTAGTCATATAACTCCAAAGGGTGACTTAGTAACTGAATTCTGTTAACAACCTGAATGGTCATGGAAATAGAATCCTAAAATGAGCTTCCAGATAAAACCTTTGCATAGCAGTAATTTTATTTTTGTTTATGAGGCCTCAGGAAGAGGACCCAGTTGAATTACATTGTACATGGACCTTTGAGTCACAAAACTGTGAAATAATAAATGGGTATTTTAAGCTACTAAATTTGTGGTAATATATCCAAGAAACAACAGGGAGGTTATATATGCCACAAGTGTTTTTCTTGAGTATAATCAATTCATGGGTTGCAAAAGGAATATCAATGATGTTCACTAGTGAATTCTAATGTCTAATACAGAGCTCAATTCATTTTAAATATTTAACCCATGTTAGTGGATTAAATGAATTAACAGAAAACTGAAGTCTATACATGTTTAAAAGCTTAAGAGGAGAATAGGTTATGAAAGAGAGGACAAGTTAGAAAAGTATACATGATGAAAAAATACATTGCAGTATAATAATGTAAGAAACTGATAGCTAATACTTGTGAAAATATAACACATAGAACAAAAAATATAGGTTAAGAATTATCTAGAGTGCCAAATTTGTGAAAAATTATGTTAAAAACATTTGCTGCAAAGACAGTTTTCTTAGAATTCAGACCACATTTTCACGATGAAATTATAAGGGGCCAATAAGCTTCCAACATCACCTAAAAGCACTAAATTAATATATAACTCAATTAATCATTCCCACTAATGATGCAGAAGAAGGAATTATCAAGATGTTTTACTAGCAGAAATCATATATCAGAAAATGGCAGAAGTATGGCTAGAAAGTGAAGCCAGAAAGTGAAAGAGAAAGAATTATATTTGATACAATCAGAAATTATGGCATTTTAAAAGGAAATGGTTATAATGATAGTTCAGTCCAACAATGCTGTATAGTGTAAATGGACTGGACCAGAGACTAGAGACCAGGCACCATAAACCCTTTGCATCTAATCCAACCACAAGTGAAATAAGGGTAAATTTACTTGGGCCTGTTTGACTAGTAGTATCTCACAGATCATCTGCCTATGACTTGATGATGAATAGACGATAAACTGGATATAAAGATTGAAAGGGAAAGATACTAAACTTTCTATGAATATTCATTAGCAGGTGAGGGTGGGTTGAACAACTTAAAGACTTTATCCTAAACTTGTGATTTTTAAAAAGATCAGGTCCTCCCCTATTATGTTCCACACAAAATAATCTCAACAGATTGATTTGGTGCAAGAATAATTTCACTGATTGTCTAAGCATATCTTAAAATTTTTCCCATTATTCTCCTCATTTGATAGTTTGCAGAATTTCCATTTTGTTATGTTATTCTAGATCAGGTTTAGAATTTATTTCATATAGTTTTCTATGCTAGTATACAAGTTATATTTACAAATTGATCAAACTCCATTATTTTCACCTTCGTTTGATTGGGCAGCTAACATTAAAATCTGATGGTAGCCATGTAATTTATTTAACAAGAGCATTTTTAAATTTTTTTGGCTGCATGAACAATGGATGTAAGATCTAAATCCAGGGAATTATCTGCAGGCAGGCTACTTTATTTGTTTAAGCTAATATTGCATTACTGGCAAACAATAATTAAGCGAAGACTTAACTACTTGATTACTTTGGTTTAGCATTCTTTTAATACTAAAAATTACTTTAATTCATTTTCTCTGTTTTATATATACTGTTTCATATATAAGTTTTTTTTCCTCTAATTGGATTTGTCCACCATTAATATAATGCAATATCACTGTGTCTTTACATGTAAGAAGCTAAGCTTCAAATTTTGCTATATTTAGATCACAATTTTTTTTTAAAAATCTTAAATTATTTTATTCTTGAATTTATCCTTTATTATCTAGTCAGTGTTTCTTAAAGAATTCTGGCACTTTAACACACTGTGATATTTTCACAAACTGTGGATATTAAATATATTAATACATAAATTATTACCACAGAAATTATTTATGCTTTTAAAATGTTCCTTGAATTTCAGTGGGAGGGCTTATTTAAAAAGTCTCAAACTCACTTTAAACATAATCAATTTCATGTGTTATGGCTCACTAATTAGATATAAAATTTCCCAAACCTACATAAAAAGATAAGACAATACTTTGCATGGCTAGAAAACTAACAAGAAGGCAGTATAAAACTTATACATGGTAAATTATTCAATGATATTAATATGGATTTCCCTGGTGGCTCAGATGTAAAACGTCTGCCTGCAAAGTGAGAGACCTGGGTTCAGTCCCTGGGTCTGGAAGATCTCCTGGAGAAGGAAATGGCAGTCCACTCCAGCACTCTTGCCTGGAAAATCCCATGAACTGAGGAGCCTGGTAGGCTACAGTCTATGGGGTCGCAAAGAGTCGGACATGACTGAGTGACTTCACTAATCACTAAATTATTCAATGATATTAATATTTAAGTCTAAAGCTAGGTTTTTAAGTTTCTGAGGGCAAAGAAACATGTTGTCTATATTATATAATATAGAAATATATATTGTCAATATTATATAATATATACCACTGTATCAATAAAACCTAATAATCTGCATTTTATACATATTTGTTGAATTAATATATGAGTGAATGGATGAATGAATTCAACACATACAGTCATTATCTAAGGCCAGTGTACACTTAACAATAAAAATAAAATATAATGAATTACTACAATGATAAATAAATACATAAATGTGCAATAAACAGATTTTCATAATCATTAGAATGAGGGGTACACAAGCAAGAATCGGTTTTGGAGGCCAGAACTATATCTCTTCTTCTGGAGAACAGTTTGATAGGCCACCTCTAATAAAGCACATGTTCAATAAACTTAAAGCTATTAGAATTTAAAGGGTTAAAAACAACACTATTAATCATTAGTATATTTGTTTTGCTTTTTTTTTCCCTGCAAGGGTAATAGTTATTTTGAAAGAGAGTAGATTAAACCAAGCATAGATGATATTGAGTATCTCAGCAATTTTCACTATTTAAAATAATAAGTTGCTGTCATAGATAAATGCTTGAATTGTTAGAATTCAAAAGGTTTTGCAATAGCATCTTCAAAAGAAGAGTAGCAGAGAAATGCTCTTAGATATTACATGAATTCAATAAATCTTTAAGAATGGTATTTATTTGGAAAAAACAAAGTGAATCTTAAACCTTACTGGAAACAACACACTGGAAAATCAATTAGAAATGGATTCTAGAATTAAGGTAAAAATAATAAAATAAAAATTTTAGAAATTATTGTAGGTCAAAATCCTCTAGACTTTGAGATGGGCACAAATTTCTTAAATGGAACACACACAGAAAAATCACTGATCACAAAAGAAATGATTGGCAGATTAGTTTTTATGAGATTAAAAAATATATTAAAAGATACTTTTAAGAGATTCAAAAGGCAAATCCCCCAAAGGGAGAAAATATGTGTCATATATGTATCTCTAGAAGAACTCCTATTCAATAAATCCTACAAATTGAGGAGAAAAGCAACAAACATTTTTTAAAGAAATGAATGAAAATGAGCAGGCTTTTAACAAAAGAAGATATCCAAATGGCCAATAAGCTTATGAAAAAGTGCTCAATGTTATAAATAATCAGGAAAACACTAATTAAAACCACAATGTGGGGGTAAGGAAGAAGGGGTAAATTGGGAGATTGGGATTGACATATATATACAAATAGATAACTAGTAAGAGCCTACTGTATATCACAGGGAACTGAATTCTACTCAATACTCTGAAATGGCTTATACGGGAAAAGAAGTCAAAGGAAGATCAGATATATATATATATGCATAATTGATTTACCTTGCTGTATAGCTGAAACTAACACAACATTGTAAATCAACTATAATCCAATATAATTTTCTTAAAAAAAAAAAAAAACTCACAATGAGATAATGTTACACAGCCAATGGTTACAACTTAAACTCACAATACTGATTTGAGGCACTTAAATGGATCAACAGTGCTCTCATAAATGTCTGGTGGTATTGTAAATTTGTACAACAGTTTTATAAAACTATTGACAGTATCTTCTAAAGCTAAATATTTGCATACCATATAACCAAGCAATTCATGTGCAGCAGAGTCATATGTAAGAATTTTCATTAAGCACAATTTACAATATCTAAGACCTAAAGACAATGACCATCAACTGTGTAACAGGAAAGTGAAAGTCGCTCAGTCGTGTCCAACTCTTTGCGATCCCATGGACTGTACAGTCCATGAAATTCTCCAGGCCAGAATACTGGAGTGGGTAGCCTTTTCCTTCTCCAGGTGATCTTCCCAACCCAGGGATAGAACCCAGGTCTCCTGCATTACAGGCAGATTCTTTACCAGCTGAGCGACAAAGGGAAGCCCTTGTGTGACAGGAAATGTACGTTATTTTCATGTAATGAACTACTCTAAGCAATGAAATAGAAAATACTACTCTTTCAAGCACTAAAACACAGAAATCTCATAGACTCATGCTGAGCAAATGAGCCCCAAACATAAAATGCTGTATACTACATTGTTTCATGTATAAAATGCATAAAATAAGTTGAAACATCTACAGTGAGATAACTCAGAATAGTGGCTACATTTGGGGGTGTGTAAAGACTGAGGGACAGGCACGACAGAGACTTCTAGGGATACAGGTAACATTCTATACCAAGATCTTGGCGCTGGTTACCCTGGTGTGTTCACTTTATAAAAAATTCTAGCCTGCAAACTTAAGATTTATCACTTTATTATATATATTTGCACTCCAATGAAAAGTTTACCAAAATTATTAATAAATGACAAAATAAAAAAATCATGTGCAAAGATCTATAATAAGTTCTTAGAGTTAGATCAAACCAGTAGATGGCTACAATATTCAGTTCAATAATTAATGTCTACATAGCTGATCATATTAACCAGGATTGATGCTGTCCTTTGAAGTAATCAGCTATAGTTCATAAATCAGACAATTTGTAAAACTTTGCCTTCTTAATTTTCCCTTCCTGGTTATAATATTGCAAGACTTATAATCCAGCTTTGTCAGTTCCCTTTCAATTTTGCAGAAATAAAGCAATATTAATGGAGATCCAAAGAGTCTTGATTCAATGTTTATTTTGTGAGATAATTTTTTTTAACATAACGAAAAATTCTATTAACACAAATCCACTCTTTAGCACTTAACTTACACCAGTATACATTTTAAGTTTATATAGCTCTTCAGGTCTAGTGGAAATAAAACTTGTAAATTTTATAGAATATTTATCATGGGGCATACACTAGGGCAAACACTTTCTATAGTTATCTCCTTTAAAATTCACACCACTCCGTAATGCAGTTTTACTATTTTGTCTTATTTATAGATAAGGAAACTGCGTTTTAAAGATGATAACTCTGACAGGTGCTAGTGCTTGGATTCAAACCCAAGCTGTCACTGCAGAAGCTCAGGCACATAACCATTTAGTTCAGTGCTGAGGAACTAAACCTTAGAGGTGTCAGCCTTACTTAATTCCAGAGATGGTAGCAGTTAGAGATCAATTGTAGCATCTTGATGCTCTCTTTACATACTTTCTCCTTATTTACTTAAGTGGTCTCAATTTGTTTTTTATGCATTTAAGTGCTCAATTATGGTAATACTATTCTCAGGGGATTTGCTCTTCCCTCTCTCTGCTTTTTATGTGATCCCAGAGGCTTCCCTTATTGAAATATGGGCTTGATGTTCTCCCTGATGAGTTTATCATACTAAGCTTTTTTGGGGCTGTATTCTCTGATACTGCCTTCCATTATAGAAGACTTTCCATTATGGGTACCTCCCTATTTTTGAAAATGTAATGGTTCTTTAACATTGATCTATGCACCTGCTTGTGGAAAGGCATTGCTAGTGTCCTTGACGTACACTGATGCTTTTCTCTTTGCTTCTACAGATGTTGCTTTAAAGCTCAATGTAGTTATGTCTATTGAACAACATATATCATCCATAGTTAGAAGACTGTATCATCCACCATTTAAGAATTATTTAGTCTCTAATGTCTTAGAATGAGAAGATTTATGCATTATTTGCTTCCCATAGTTTAGGCTGATAATGCTTGACAAATATTTAAAATGCTGAAGGTATTACATGCTGAAGAGTTAGTGTTAGCACTGGGTGTTTTGATTGCTTGTCTGTTTACATATCAGTGAAGGCACCACTCTGTCTTTATCTCTCATAAGAGTGTAATGCTGAGACTGGAAATAGACATGCCAAATATAGGAAGGGCAAATAATCTTTTCTCATTTTATTTTGCAACTAGAATAGTGGATATGGCATATCAGCAGCTGTAAAAGTTAAAATGATTAAAGGTTTGGGTATATCTCAAACATTTTATCCCACATTCCACTCCCACTGCCATTCTAAAACAATTTGCAAAAACATTGGTGCATTTTCTTTTAAAAATTGGAGACAATTCGATTTTTATTGTTAAAAATTTCTGTTAAACATACTTACTTATATATTTCCATATTTGTTCTGCCTTTGTAACTAGAATACAATATCCTCAAAAATGGAAACTTTTATCTCTCCATAATTTCTAATTTAGTTTAGTCAGGTGGTGAATGATATTAACAATAATTTGCCTTAATTAACATGGCAGGTTCATAATATGACCTCATGTGAGAGCCTATGTAGTGATCACAGCTGCTCCTTAATGTATATCTGTGGCTTCTTCTTCAATCTTTAAGAACCCTCAATTCACATTTGGTGGAATTGCTACTGTTACATACTTTAAGCAATGACCCAGCCAAGCAATCTGTCCTGGGGACTAAGATATGCCAGCAAGTCAGTGACTCTCAGTTTTAGAGAATCTAAGATGACTTAGCACCAGAAATCTGGCAGCAAAGGAAGCAGTTCGAATTGAGGTTGTCTCATAGGAGGTGGCAGGGACTTACCTTCTGGTTTAGGTGTTGAATAGGACAGCTGAGTGAGAGTTGAGGAGAAAGGGAACATAAAGAGTAATCTTATTTCAATCATAAAAAGGCACATAAAATTAAAAGACATTCGCTTATTGGAAGAAAAGCTATGACAAGTCTAGACAGTGTATTAAAAAGCAGAGACATCACTTTGCCAACAAAGGCCCATATAGTCAAAGCTATGGTTTTCTGGTAGTCATGTACGGATGTGAGAGTTGGACCACAAAGAAGGCTGAGTGCCAAAAAATTGGTGCTTTTGAACTGTGGTATTGGAGAAGACTCTTGGGAGTCCCTTGGACAGTAAGGATATCAAACCAGTCAATCCTAAGGGAAATCAACCCTAAGTATTCATGGGAAGGACTGACACTGAAGCTGAAAACTTCAACTCTTTGGACACCTGATGTGAAAGTCGACTCACTGGAAAAGACCCTGATGAAGAAAGATTGAGGACAGGAGGAGAAGGGGAGGACAGAGGATGAGATGCTTGATGGCATCAGTGACTTAATGGACATGAATTTAAGGAGACTCCAGGAAATAATGAAGGGCAGGGAAGTCTGACATGCTGCAGTCTATGGGGTTGCAAAGAGTAGGACATGACTTAGTGAGTGAACAACAACATTAGAGAGGCACATGAGGCAAATCATACAGATGATGACATAAGCATAGGGATCATGCCTGGAAGAGTAAGATCATAAGAGGGGCATAGGAATAGTGACAGGGAAAAGGTAGAGGCTGTTATGAGAATGTGGTGCCAGCTGAGAATCAAATCATGATGAGGTTACCCTGACATTATTCCATGAGTGCTGGCATAGCTCCTCAAAATCTTTCAAATAAGAATTAGGACAGACAGTACAATGAAGAAGGGCTGAGTCTAAATGCTAAAGCCAAGTGTTTCCAACTCTACAGAAACTGATTCAGAGACCAGGAAAATGACAGTGCTGAATGAAGGGAACAATAATTATTTTTTATTTTTCTTAAGGATATTTTATTTTCCAAAGCTAAATAAGTTCTAAGAAGAAAAACCTTAGACAGAGAAAGATTAAGTTTAGAAATTGTCCTTATATTCATTTTACTTTGATGACAGTCTCATTACTTGGCTAGATGAAAAGTTGCCATATTGTATCTATTGACATATTATCTGGTGTTAAAGTCAGGGTGCATTCAAGACAATGCTTTATGACCATTATCTTTAATATGTCCTCACCATTTCACCTACCATCCTGAAAACCTGATGGTGCGTCTGAGTCAGATATTGATCATCAAACCACACTTGCTAGATTAAGGAGCGATGGCAATCCCAAACTTATTGTAGTATTTTAAGGTTTTTCATAATTCAAGGGTTTAGATACACTAAGGATTTTGCTCTGAAGCCTACTTAAGACACATACCCTACAAATTTTTCTTTTAATACTTTCAACATTTTGACTGCAAGTTTAAACACACTTTTTTTAATGTAACAGTACTAGAATTTTTGAAATGCAAATATCATAAAATGCCTCATGTTTCATGTCTTGAAGACTGGTACAATGTATTAATTACTTTGATTAATTTGTAATATTTAATTATATCAATAGCTATAATCAAATGCCTGCCTTATTATTTCTATTCATCAAGCAATCATTGACAATAATGTAACAGGTGTAATATTTCATATTTCTGTTACAAGTTTAATTAAGTGACAGGTCTGTACCTCCCAATTTCACTAAATAAAACAAAGATGTGGCCTTACATAGCAGTGTCAAAACTGTAGGAGTTGATGAGCAACACGCTTAAGATCATTGTCATGTTCAATTAATTTCTAAATTACACAGAATTGTTTGAAAAATAGCTAATTTAATAAATGATTTTATCCTAATTAACAAAAGTGTATTCTGAAGTCCCCCTACTGAATACATTTCTCTTGTTTGTATCAGCAGTTCATTAGCAAAAAAGTAATACCTACCATAAATGTGATTATTGTAAATCTTATGTGTTTTACATCAAATTAATAAATACTATAATTCTAAATCAGGGCATGTACCAAATTTAAATAATTGTGTGATTTTGAATAAATATTAAATATGTATCTATCAAAACAGTACCATATTTTGGAAGGATCAGAAGCAACTAGAACTTCCCCCAGAGAGTTTTAATCATCCCTGATACACAGGGAAGTCTGGTCAGAAAGATGTGTTTAATGTAACTAGGAGCAAAGTTTAATAGCCTTGGCCTGGTTGCCTAGTGGTAGTGTAGTCAAATAAGAGAAAAAAAAATGCTCATGTATTCCTAGACTGAACACTCTTAAATTTTTTTTTTCCTAATATAAGGGTCTCTAACTATAAGACTTGACAGAAATCCAGTTGCATTTTTTCAAAGTCATTTACTTTGCCTTTTTGCATAACCTTATTCAACTAATCTTTTTTTGTCTATGTATACAACCATAGATACTTTAGTAACTGCAGTCTTTAGTAACTGCAGTCTAGTTACCAACTATGGGTGATGTACTTTTGCAATGGATATGAACTACTTATTATGAGTCATGCTGACTGATGGGCTTCCCAGGTGGCGCTGATGGTAAAGAACTCGCCTGCCAATGCAGGAGATGTAAAAGACAGGTTCAATCCCTGTTGGGAAGATCCCCTGGAGAAGGAAATGGCAATCTACACCAGTATTCTTGCCTGGAGAATCTCATGGATAGAGGAGCCTGGTGGGCCACAGTCCATGGGATCGCAAAGAATTGGACACGACTGAAGTGACTAAGCATGCATGCATGATGATGACTGATAGCCCAGTTTTGTGAGCTAATTTTCCTGATGGCAATGGAAATATAATAAATTACTCTACCCCTTAACTGTAGGTAATTAAGACACTGCAAAATTCTGACTGATGGAATTCACTAGTCTGATTTTTCTGAATGAGTTCAAGAATATAGACTTACAATAGCACAGGTTACAATAACTAGAGATTCAATAAAGTAATAATGCACTTGATTTACATTTTTATATAATGCACACAGACATTTCTGAATTGCTATTTGTAAAAATCTACAAACAAAACGGGAGAAGGAACTGAGAACCCACTCCATTATACTCGCGTGGAGAATCCCATGGACAGAGAAGCCTGGCAGGCTACAGCCGATGGGGTGGCAAGAGTCGGACACGACTTAACGACTAAACCACCACCACCACCTCCACAAACAAATGACCCAAACTCTCAGTCAGTTTCACTTTTTTAGAAAGCTACAAATGTGCAGAAAAAATTTTGGTTTTCAATGCCATATTTGTGAGCATGAAGGAGGGACTGTAATAGTTAGGAATGCTACTAGAAGTTGCAGTATTCAGAATTACTTCACAATTATAAATAGGTTGCCTAAGGTAGCCATCTGGCTTATTTTAATGGTATGAGTCACTATGTCTCTAGGGAATTCTCAAGGTTAGGCGTTTTCAGAAACATGCTGAAAGAAAGAGAATCTTAAAAAAGGAAACAATCACAGCTTGAGACTATGGTTCTCAAACTTTAGTGAGCATGAGAATGCCCTGAAGGGTTTTAAATAGAAATTTCTTGATCCTATCTCCAAGAGTTTCTTTCTCAGTATCTCTGAAATGGAGGCCGATAGCTTGCATCTCTAATAAGTTCCCAAGTAACATTATGTTGTTGTGCCTGACCACTCTCTGAGAACTACCTGGCTTAAGCATATCAAGCTTCATTCTGTTCTGGAACATGGAATTAACAAAAAAAAAAGAAAAGAGCTTTAAAGAAATCAATCATTTATAATCTACAAAGAAATAAAAGCCATATTTGGGATAACTTAGGGGCTGCACAATCTGGAATCAAGATTGCTAGGAGAAATATCAATAACCTCAGATATGCAGATGACACCACCCTTATGGCAGAAAGTGAAGAGAGACTGAAGTGCCTCTTGATGAAAATGAAAGAGGAGAGTGAAAAAGTTGGCTTAAAACTCAGCGTTCAACAACTAAGATCATGCATCTGGTTCCATCGCTTCATGGCAAATAGATGGGGAAATAATGGAAACAGTGAGATTCTATTTTCTTGGACTCCAAAATCACTGCCGATAGTGACTGCAGCCATGAAATTAAAAGAAGCTTGCTCCTTGGAAGAAAAGCGGTGACAAACATAGATAGCATATTAAAGACCAGAGACATTACTTTGCTGACAAAGGTTCGAATAGTCAAAGCTTTGGTTTTTCCAGTAGTCATATACGGATGTGAAAGTTGGACCATCAAGAAAGCTGAGCACCAAAGAATTGATGCTTTTGAACTGTGGTGTTGAAGAAGACTCTTGTGAGTCCCTTGGACTGCAAGAAGATCAAATCAGTCAATCCTAAAGGAAATCAGTCTTGAATATTCATTGGAAGGATTGATGTTAAAGTTAAAAGCTCCAATACTTTGGCCACCTGATGTGAAGAGCTGACTCATTGGAAAAGATTGTAATGCTGGGCAAGATTGAAGGCAGGAGAAGGGGACGACAGAAGATGAAATGGTTGGATGGCATCACCGACTCTATGAAGGTAAGTATGAGCAAGCTCTGGGAGTTGGTGATGGACTCCTAGGGAAGCCTAATGTGCTGCAGTCCATGGGGTTGCAAAGAGTGGGACATGACTGAGTGATTGAACTGAACTGAGGGACCAGACAACCCTGCCTAAGTGTGTGTGTGTGTGTGTGTGTGTGTGTGTGTGTGTGTGTGTGTCTGTGTGTGTGTGTGTGTGTGTGTGCGCGCGTGTGCCCACACATGTGTTTGCATATTAGGTTGCTTCTTATGTGACCTTTGGGGTTGACTCTTTGTGACCCCATGGACCATAGCCTGCCAGGTTCCTCTGTCCTTGAGATTTCCCAGGCAAGAATACTGGACTGGGTTGCCATACCCTCCTCTAGGAGATCTTCCTGACCCAGGGATTGAACCTGAATCTCTTCGGTCTCCTGCATTGGCAGGTGGGTTCTTTACCACTAGTGCCACCCTATTGACATAATTATTCTTTTTATTTAATACCAGTGATTTTTCTAATCTGGGATGATCTGCTTCTTTTCAAAAGGTGATGGGTATTAACATACACTGCTGCAAATTCAGTAGGAATAGCCCTTACAAAATGCATCTCTATTTTAAACTGATATTTTTGAAAGGCAAATTTCTATCAGTGTTCACATAAACGATTTCTCTTAATATAAAAAGCATAACTTTCTGAAGTGGGATAATTTTAAGCCAAGAAAAAATTATGTAGTTTAAGTGTGGACTAATCCTTCTCAAAATCTATTTGGAATCAGCAGGAATTTTAACTTGACTGTAATTATTTCATTGATTTGACACAAGTTCCCACAGCTATGTATCTTGGTCCCCATATGGACTTCTCAACAATCCCAGTAAGCTACTAAACACCTGTTTGGGAGAGGAAAGCACATACTATATTGTAGGAAGTAACATGCATTGTACAATGCCTTATAATCTAAAACCTCAGTGTTATGAAATGTGTTTTAAATTTCCTTCTTTTATTTTTCTCCCTCTCTATTCATCTCTGTTATTATCCTAACTCTCCTTTCTCAAACAGAAAGATGAGCACCCTCTACCACACAGTTGCACTAGACATTTCTTTAATTCTCTGCCCTTCCCACTTCCCTGTTTTCTTTCATTATCGTATCCTTATCTTTGCCTTCTCAGTGACCAGCAGCTGTCTCTGACAAGTGTAGCAGTTTATCGTACTTTCATGATTGGGGCAGTCAACCAATAAAGGCAATTTAAAACTCTATCTTGATATTTATCTCTATACATCCACCTTTAATGTATTTCCCAAGGGGCTACGGAATTACAAATTTGTGGGAGGCTGTGAAAACATATCTATATTTACATCTATATAGATATATTTTCAGAATATATTGTGTATGTTTGTGTGTGCTCATGTATCTGGGAGCTAAGTAGCTAACACCTCATTATCTGCAATGTTAAAGTTGCCGATTTGTTCTTTATACTTAGTTTCTTCCAAAGAATTAAGATCATTTTATTAAAATACTTTACTTGGTAAATGAATCAGCTATCAGATTTATTTGCATTTGTTCTATCATTATTCTTTATGCTAGAAGACTGATTCTTGAAGAACAATAACAGATGAATGAGACCTTTTGACACAACTCTTCTTATTTCAGTGTCCCCTTTTACTAGGTTGGATATCTGTTCTGTTTTTCCTTCTTTCTTATTCTGACATATATTAATACTGCAAGTGTGGTCAGCAGAAGGCAACCATTGGCCTCACCTGGCAGTTTGTTATGAATACAGAATTCCAGAACTTTTCAAAGACAGTAAATTAGAATCTGAATTTCAACAGAATTCTTGGGTAACTCCTTTAAGTATAATGTGTGAGGAGCACTAACTCATTATATCATCTATTAGTAACCACCGCCAACAGGTACGCCACAGGTCACACATAGCACACAGATGTGCTATTTATTTTAAATTTTATTTTAAGGTGTTCTAATTATTTGGGAACATATGAGATTTAGGAGAAATCATGTTAGAACATGGATCCCAAATTCTATTAGTTAAAATATTTGACTGACCTAGGCACACATTTCCACATGGAAAAATAATCTGTTTAAATAGTTGAACTTGCTTCTATTTAAATGGCTATAAAAAGTAGGAGAAACCCAGTTATATTTGAATTGCAAATAAACAAAGAACACACTTAATATGATTATATGCCCAATATTGCATGTGACATGCTCATACTAAAAAAAAAAAAAAGGTATTCATTTTCAATTAAAATTCAAATTTTACATTCTGTTTCATTTTTCTTAAATGTAGCAATCCTACTCCCTATTCATCAGTATATGATCATGAGAAAGTATTAAGTTTCTTGGTAAACAAGTGGAAAGAAAGCATCTACACATAGTAAGAAATTAGAAAAGGCCTACTGTCTTTCCTTTTCCTTTATTTTTCTTGTATACCTGTCTTATAGCATCTGCAAAGCCAAACCAAAATTTATGATAAATATTTGTTAAATTATATAATTCAGTGAAAAAAGGAATGCTTTTGAAGCAGAAATACTTTTTCACAGCAATTTGTACAAAGGTGAACAAAATTTATCTTCACTGTAGAACATTTGAAAACTCAAGAAATTATAAAGAAACATGAATCACACATAATGATAAAAAATAAATTCCACACGCTTAAGTTTCAGTTATTTTCTATGACTCTATATTACTATCAATTTGATTATGCTAAAAATATAGTATTAAATTCTATTTTTGTTAAACTAATATGTCAGAGATAGTACAAATGCCAACAGAATAAAATTGTTTAAAAGTATCCTATGGGTGAAATTTATTTTTGTAGTTACTTGCTGTTATTTAGGCTATTACTGGCTTCCCAATAGCATTTTATATATATATATATATATATATATATATATATATATATATATATATATATAAAATACTAAAACCTTAGAAACAATTTCAATAACCAGTATTTAAAAATGGTTATATATTTATTTTAATGATATGAGATGCTGACATTTGACACTTTTGATATACAAACAGCAATTTCATGTGGTTCAGTTTAAGAAATTGAGATGAATTCAAGGATGAGCTATCATATATCATTAGAAATCCTTAAAAATATTTAGAAAATATGATGAAATGTTTATATCTCTCTATGAAAACAAAACAAAAAATGTAAAAAAAAAAGCACAAATTTTTAGAAAGACCTCTCTGTGGTGGGTTCAGTGGTGAGTTCATTTGGTTGTTTCTTTAAAATTTCTGCAACTTTCTTGTATTTTTCATTTTCAATACATGTAATTATATATTGTTCTGTAATTAGAAAACACCTTATGTTTTAAGTAATTTTAGTGACAATAGGAGTGGTTCAAAATAAAAATTAAATTAAAAAAAGTGATCGTATAATGTCTACCTCTGATATTCTCTGATCTTTTCTTCCTTATTCCAGAAATACAGGTTTGCAAAAGATGATCATTCTTAGTTCAGTGTATGAAGAAACTTGGGGAAAATGTCTTTCCAAAAGTCATAACAAAAGTCTGCAGCTGCACTATGCAAGCACTTGAAGAGTCCAGCAACTCTTTTATCACTTTCTAGTCCAAGTATAAAACACATGTTTGAGACTCAATGTTTTCTCATCTGATTCATCTTAAACCTATGGGTAACTCAAGGCGAGGCTTGTGGTTACCCCTACAACGTATTTAGTAGTACAACAGTTTCTCCTTTCTCTGCTCTTATCTCAGAGGAAATGTATAGGTGTGCATACACAATAATAGATCCTGAACTGAGTGGCTGAAAGTTAGGAATCTAATTTAACTATCAGAAGTGACAAAACACTTCAGTATTTTTGCCTTGAGAACCCCATGAACAGTATGAAAAGGCAAAAAGATAGGACACTGAAAGATGAACTCCCCAGGTCAGTAGGTGACCAATATGCTACTGGAGATCAGTGGAGAAATAACTTCAGAAGAATAATGAGATGGAGCCAAAGTAACAACACCACCCAGTTGTGGATGTGACTGGTGATGGAAGTAAAGTCCGATGCTATAAAGAGCAATACTGCATAGAAATTTGGAATGTTAGGCCCATGAATCAAGGCAAATTGAAAGTGGTCAAACAGAAGATGGCAAGAGTGAACATTGACATCTTAGGAATCAGCAAACTAAAATGGGCTGGAATGGGTGAATTTAACTCAGATGACCATTATATCTACTACTGTGGGCAAGAACAACCCACTCCAGTACTCTTGCCTGGAAAATCCCATGGACAGAGGAGCGTGGTAGGCTGTAGTCCATGGGGTCTCAGGAGTCGGACACCATTGAGTGACTTCACTTTCACTCTTTACTTTCCTTCATTGGACAAAGAAATAGCAACCCACTCCAGTGTTCTTGTCTGGAGAATCCCAGGGAAGGTGGAGCCTGGTGGGCTGCTGACTATGGGGTCACACAGAGTCAGATACAACTGAAGCAACTTAGCAGCAGCAGCAGCAGCAGCAGGCAAGTATCCCTTTGAAAAAATGGAGTAGCCCTCATAGTCAACAAAAGTCTAAAATACAGTACTTGGATGCAATCTCAAAAATGACAGAATGATCTGTTTTTTCCCAAAGCAAACCATTCAATGTCACAGTAATCCAAGTCTATACCCCAACCAGTAATGCTGAAGAAGCTGAAAGCAAATGGTTCTATGAAGACCTACAAGACCTTATAGAACTAACACCCAAAAGAGATGTCCTTTTCATGACAGGGGACTGGAAGGCAAAAGTAGGAAGTCAAGAAATACCTGGAATAACAGGCACATTTGGCCTTGGGGTACAGAATGAAGCAGGGCAAAGGCTAATAGAGTTTTACCAAAACAACACACTGGTTATAGCAAACTCTTCCAAAAACCCAAGAGAAGACTCCACACATGGACATCACCAGATCGTCAATACCAAAATCAGATTGATTATATTCTTTGCAGCCAAAGATGGAGAAGCTCTATACAGTCAGCAAAAACAAGACTGGGAGCTGACTGTGGCTCAGATCATGAACTCCTTATTGCCAAATTCAGACTTGAAGAAAGTAGAGAAAACCACTAGACCATTCCGGTATGACCTAAATCAAATCCCTTACCATTATACAGTGGAAGTGACAAATAGATTCAAGGGATTAAATTTGATAGAGTAACTGAACAATGGATGGAGGTTTGAGACAGTGTACAGGAGGCAGGGATCAAGACCATCCCCAAGAAAAAGAAATGCAGAAAGGCAAAATGGTTGTCTGAGGAGTCCTTACAAATAGCTGTGGAAAGAAGAGAAGTGAAAGGCAAAGGAGAAAAGGAAAGATATACCCATTTGAATGCAGAGTTCCAAAGAATAGCAAGGAGAGATAAGAAAGCCTTCCTCAGTGATCAATGCAAAGAAATAGAGGAAAACAATAGAATGGGAGAGACTAGAGGTCTCAAGAAAATTAGAGATACCAAGGGAACATTTTATGCAATGATGGGCACAATAAAGGACAAAAATGGTATGGACCTAACAGAAACAGAAGATATTGAGAAGAGTTGGCAAGAATATGCTGAAGAACTATACAAAAAAGGTCTTCACGACCTAGATAACCACAATGTTGTGATCACTCACCTAGAGCCAGACATCCTGGAATGTGAAGTCAAGTGGGCCTTAGGAAGCATCTCTACAAACAGAGCTAGTGGAGGTGATAGAATTCCAGTTGAGCTATTTCAAATCCTAAAAGATGATGCTGTGAAAGTGCTGCACTCAATATGCCAGCAAATTTGGAAAATTCAGCAGTGGCCACAGGACTGGAAAAGATCAGTTTTCATTCCAATCCCAAAGAAAGGCATGCCAAAGAATACTCAAACTACTGCACAATTGCACTCATCTCACACGCTAGTAAAGTAATGCTCAAAATTATGCAAGCCAGGCTTCAACAATATATGAACTGTGAGCTTCCAGATGTTCAAGCTAGATTTAGAAAAGGCAAGGGAACCAGAGATCAAACCTCTGCTGGATCATCAAAAAAGAAGACAGTTTCAGAAAAACATTTACTTCTGCTTTATTGACTATGGTAAAACCTTTGACTGTGTGGATCACAAGAAACTGTGGAAAATTTTTAAAGAGATGGGAATACCAGACCACCTGACCTGCCTCCTGAGAAATCTAATCTGTATACAGGTCAAGAAACAACAGTTAAAACTTGACATGGAACTACAGACTGGTTCCAAATCGGGAAAGGGGTACATCAAGGCTGTATATTGTCACCCTGCTTATTTAACTTATATGCAGAGTACATAATGAGAAATGCTGGGCTGGATGAAACACAAGCTAGAATCAAGATTAGCAGGAGAAATATCAATCACCTCAGATATGCAGATGACACCAACCTTATGGCAGAAAGTGAAGAATAACTAAAGAGTCTCTTGATTAAAGTGAAAGAGGAGAGTGAAAAAGGTTGGCTTAAAACTCAACATTCAGGAAATTAAGTTCATGACATCTGGCCCCATCACTTCATGGCAAATAGATGGGGAAGCAATGGAAACAGTGACAGACTTTATTTTGGGGGGCTCCAAAATCACTGCAGATGGTGATTGCAGATATGAAATTAAAAGACAATTGCACCTTGGAAGAAAAGTTATGACCAAACTAGACAGCATACTAAAAAGCAGAGACATGACTTTGCCAACAAGAGTCTGTCTAGTCAAAGCTATATTTTTTCCTATAGTCCTGTATCGATGTGAGAGTTGGACTATAAAGAAAGATGAGCACAGAAGAATTGATGCCTTTGAACTGTGGTGTTGGAGAAAACTCTTAAGAGGCCCTTGGACTGCAAGGAGATCCAACCTGTCCATCCTAAAGGAAATCAGTCCTGAATATCTATTGGAAGGTCTGGTGCTGAAGCTGAAACTCTAATACTTTGGCTACCTGATGTGAAGATCTGACTCATTTGAAAAGACCCTGATGCTGGGAAAGCCTGAAGGCAGGAGGAGAAGGGGACAACAGAGGATGAGATGGTTGTATGGCATTACGAACTCAATGGACATGAGTTTGAGTAAACTCTGGGAGTTGTTGATGGACAGGGAGGCCTGGCATGCTGCAGTCCATGGGGTTGCTAAGATTTGGAAACAATTGAGTAACTGAACTGAACTGAGAACTTCATTCTTGGTCTTCCTGGTGACTTATTTTAGTGATTTCACCAAGAAATTTTTTTTTTTTCTCATACAGAAGCAAGCATTCTCAAACTAAAAAAAAATATAGGAACCTATTTGAGTTGGTCCTGAATTCAGATCACATTATATTACAAGCATTCCAATATTTTGTATTAAGGAAATGCAGCTACATAGGAGCTACAGAGTCTTCATTCCGTGTGAATATTTAAATAACGGGCTTCTTGACAGCTCTGAATATTTTATTCTAAATTTCCTTCATTCTTTCTCTCAAATTATTTTGGAAAAGCCGTCACTTTTCCACATTTTCTTTTAACAATAACATTATATGCTTGTTGTTATTTAGTCACCAAGTTGTCCTTGACTCTTTGTGACCCCATGGACTGTAGCCTGCCAGGCTCCTCTGTCCATGGGATTCCAGGTAAGAATATTGGAGTGGGTTGCCATTTCCTTATCCAGGGATCTTTCTGACACAGGCATCAAACCCACAACTCCTACATTGGCAGGTGGATCCCCTATCACTGAGCCACCAGGGAAATTGCTTTAATGTGCATTATGTATTTTAAAGTTCAAAACCCACAAATGTAAGATAATATTAAAATCCCATTTTACAACTGAGTAAACTAAGCTGTGAAGTAATTTTTCCTAGGACTTGTGTACTAACAACTTACCACCTTAACCCCAAACCTTAGTACATTGCCTCACAATAATAAATACTCAAGTGGTACCTGTTAAATTGATCATGCTACAGCAGTGCCTCAAATCAAAGGTTTTCTAATTAAAATATGTGTTCCTTTTCATTCACTCATTAATTTTATTTAACATTTATTAAGTAGAACTCAAAGAGGTCTCATGACATAGGTCAAAGTTACAGATGCAAGATTCAACCGGACAGAGGTAGTAGGTAAACCCATATGAGTATATGCCATCATTTAAGATGATTCTGTTAGAAGAGATGAGCAGAGGAACAAAAGTATGATTTCACAAAGTGAGGGCAAATGAAGCCACTGAAGGAAATCATAAAGGTAGAGATACAACTAAGAGAAAAAAATCTATAAAATACAGTTTTATGTGGTAGTCTTTTTGAGTGTGATAGAAACAGGTAGAAAATCTAGAAACTTTTCATCAAGTAGGTCACTGGTAGCCAGTGAAAGGAACGGACACTGGAATCTAGGAAATGCAGACCACATGTTAGAGAAACTTGATAATCAATTGATACAAAAATTAGATCAGTAATTTAACAGCAGGATTCAGAAAATTGGGAACTATTAGTTATTGTTGTTTCTTTTTTATTTTTTGATGGTACACATTTGTAGGCCACGAAAATACATTGTTTGTAATACCCATTTGACTAAATCATTCCTTCATAATATCCGATAGCTTAAAAGGACAACTGAAGATTTTTAGTTATTCAATGAGATTCTTTCATAGTAAAATATGGCAAATAATATATGATCTCAACAGCAGTAGGTATAAAGAAGAAATTGCTGTAGATTTGTGTATTTCAGACATAAAAAGATGGCATAACTAAAACATTATAGTAAACACAGTTGAGTAGTGAATATTATGAAAGAAACCATAAAATTACATATTAGGTACATAGACTGATATCGATGACATATAAATAGTGAAAATGAAAATGAAGTTGCTCAATCGTGTCCGACTCTTTGCAACCCTATGGACTGTAGCCTACCAGGCTCCTCTGTCCATGAAATTTTCCAGGCAAGAGTACTGGAGTGGGTTGCCATTCCCTTCTCCAGGGGATCTTCCCGACCCAGGGATCGAACCTGAGTCTCCCGCATTGCAGGCAGACGCTTTATTGTTTGAGCCACCAGGGAAGGTGTTCATATAAACAGTACTAATAAGTAAATAAAACAATCTATCAAAAATAGGTAAAGGACACAGGCAGATTATTTTTAAAAGATTTTGTTTAAAAATGTGAAGATTTATAGCTTTTTCACAACCAAAAATATGTAAGATTAAATGAGAAATATCTTATTTCTATAATAAAAATATCAATGATTTAATTTTAAGAAATATTTAATTTCACTTCCAATTATTTTGAAAAAAGAAAAAAACATTTATCTGCCATTCCTTCTTCTATGATGAAGAAATTAATCTTTTGCTGTGCAAAGAATCTCATAATAATCACTATCATACATTTAGTAGAAGAAAAATTAACATTTTCTTTTTTTTCATTTGCAGGAAAATTTAACTATGAGTGAATTTTTCTCAAAATTTTCTTCATCCACCTGATACCCTCAAAAATATCTATAAAAAGTGCTGTGCATGGCTGTTTATCACAATTTTTTGTGTTCTAATATGGTTAAGTAAAATATGAAATGTTCACACTTTGAAATGTCTCCACTATATTCACTATACTTAACATATATATGTATGCATTAGGAAAATACACTATAGGAATAAGTCAATTTATAAAGATGACATGGATATATTTATTGACATGGAAATAGGACCACAGTACTTTGTATTGTGGGTGAAAAATTTTCAAAGCCATATGTATGTTATTATTCCTTTTCTCTAAAAAAACATATATGCTAGAAAATATATTTGAAAACAACACATACAAAATCACTAACAATGATTATTTTTAAGTGTGGTACTATTATAAGCATTTTTATGTTCATCTATTTGGTGTGAATTTTCATTGAAAAGAGTTTTTTTTTTTTTTCCCCCCCCCCAAAAAGTACGAGCAAATGAACCTACTATTATTTGGGGGTAAGGGGGAGGAATTAACTTCCTAGGTCATTTTTATGATATATTCATTGGTATCTTCTTTTTTCTATGATGAAATTTAAAAAAAAAATAAAAACAAAAACGTACTTTACCTCTGCAATTCATTCAGAACAATACATATCCATTAAAGTTTTGAGTTGGAGTTAGTATGAAGAAGAGTAGTTGTATTACTACGTCCTCTCTTACCTTTGTTAAAAGACTAGTTCATTTATGGGGTTGAATTCTTGTTGTTAGAAATATGGAGGTTAATATCATTGTAATTAATCATTTTCAATAGAGTTAAAAATAGATATGAAAAAAACTAACCTAGTACTGATTTTCTTTGAAGCTTGTGATCCTACATCTGCCTGAGACTATTTTCATAAAATTTATAAGAAATTAATTGAAAAATACTTATTACAGGAACAGTCAATAAACTGCCACATTTTTGTCTGAAGTCATGTAGAATGTTATACTAACATTTCAAAATCAATGGACTTTCAGCAGTCTTATTATGGACAGTTCTAAAGCAAAGCTGTCCTATTAAGTATCATTGGCAAATCATTTAAAAAGTATATTTAGAAGGTTTACAGCAAGGCATCTCCCTGTATCAGATGACTTTCAAAGTGATGAGCTGAATTGTTACTAGCTAATGATAAATGTTAGCAAGAAATCATTTTTCTTCATAAACTCACTTTTTATTGAGATTTCCACACAGTTTTCTACCTTATAGGATGACTAAGGATTGGAGTGTGCATATCTGTTTTCTCCAGTTACTACTTTTCCCCAAGAAGTAACAGGGCCTGATCCAAGCTTACAAACTATCAGGCCACATTTCTAGTGGGCAGACCAGGCTTCTCTAGTGCCCGGTAGTCAAGGCTACCTCCTCTCACACTGTCTTCCCATTACCCATTAAGATAAGCTAAGCTTCTGAGGACCATTCTTAAGCTGTTTAGGCTCAAGGGAATATGATTGTACAGATCTCAAGGTTTAAATCGGAGAAGCCAAATTTCTGAGTGGAGTCTAGCATTTACCCAATAGCTCTTTTTTTTTTTTCTTTTCAGGTGTACTAGACAGGCCCCCCATTCTCTCTGAAGACATTATCACTCTCCCCACGTCTCCTTCATTCCTAGCTCACCAACACGCAGATGTTTCCACTGGCTGCATAGGCCTTACCCAGGTATTCACATTCTTTACTTCTCTATTCAGGAGATAACACAGAGGTGCCCTTTGCTGCTTTCCATGAGAGTTGTCTCTCTGTCCAGTCACACTCCATTCTTAATCGGCTTTGTTACTTTTTCATAAAATTTATCATATCTGATTTTTAAAAGAATGTTATATCCATAATTAAAACAATACTATTTTAATATTTTAATGTATTAAATTTATTTATTTATTTAATTTATTAAACCACTTTCATCTAATAAAATTAATGTTTATAATAAATATTAATTTATTCACCAAACATTATTAAATATTAATTTAATAAATTTAATTTAAATTAACAGATTTAATTTATTAAAATTTAATTTTAAAAAATAATATTATATGAATAGTTTGTTAAAATGAAAAGTGAATGAAATGAGTTAATAAAGGGGCAATGGGTTGACTAACCATTAATAAAGCAGGTCCATGTTTTTACCCTGGTTTATCTACATCCCCTATTCATAACCCCTAAGAAAGTTTTGAAATCTAAATTCAAAAAGCCATAAAGGGAATATAAATCACACGTCAGATAGGATAGTAAACACACTGCAAGCCTGGGTTAAGTAATGGTTTCCTAACAAAAAAATCCTTCTGTAAAGAACTATATTGCCTGAGGGAGGTAAGATTGAAATTATTAGCATAAACAATAGGTGCTCTTGTATCAATATTTAGAAGTCAAAGACTTCATATCTCTTATCTTCCTATCTCTTTATAACTTGAAGATGCTAAGATACATATATCTGTTTCAAGAATCAGTATGAGAGAAAAGAACGTGTCACCTTTAGCAAGCAAATAGTGTTTCTTAGTGGGGAAGGCAAGAAGCCAACATTGAAAAAAAGAAACAGTGAAATAAAAGCATAGCTGGGTTGACTTGAAAAAAGAATAGAAACAGCAATAGGTAATGGGATACCAGAGGCCCATCTCTGAATTTCCAGTGAAGCAGTAGTGTCTCAAATGCCATGGCTTTCTACAAATATAAAGGCATTTAGTGAAAATGAAAATTTTAACTGCAGATTTTTCCCAACTGGGCTGAAGTTAAAAGAGGTTTTCCACAGACATTGCCCAAAATGAAGCACCTACTGGTAGGGCTAAAACTTTCCCTTTCATGTATTCTCTTCTGTTTCCCTCCGCATATAACTCTATCTGTTCCTGAAATATAAAAGCAATAGTGATCTTGCTTGGAAATATAATTTGTTTAGAGAAAGCAACTGTATTGGGGATAATAGATGTCAAAATTGAAATTTTTATTGTGTCTTCTAAATGTTGTTTGGTTGAAGAACTTGATCAGATGTTCTTATTTGTGCTCTTCCTCTAAAATTTAGAGACATGAGTAATTTAGGGTTGAAATAATTCAAATTTGAAAACTGCTAAGGAGACTCTTTCAGTCTCTTGGATAAAACAAGGCTTAACCTTTTGTCCTGGGAACAAAAATTCATACTTGTACCTGCAGGAGGATTAACATTAGGCTACTTTTATGCATATTCATTCAGTAATTTATTCTTTCAGAAAAGCATGTTCAAAACTAACAAAGAAAAATGAAATAGGCTATTACAGCATACAATCAAGATTTGAACATGTGACCTGTGGCTACAGGACAAGACCAGAACTTCACTGTGGGAAAATGTCTCTTTATTAGTCTCCCATTATCAATGGACAAAGCTAACCAAAACATACATTAAAGGTAATCTGAATTTGACACATTCATATACTCTGACACCTACCAAAATTTCTATTGACCTAGAAGGAATAACAGCTAAGGGAGGTTTCCTATAGTTGCTGAAACAAGTGCCACAAACGCCTTGGCTTAAAACAACAAAGATTTACTGTTTTCCTTCTCTATGTTTCAGAAACCCACAATGAGTCTCACTACCCTAAAATCAAAGTGTCAGAAAGGCCACATTCTTACTCAGAGGCCCTACAGGAAAATAAAATTTTGTTCCTTTCCAGCTTCTAGAGTATACCTGCACTCCATGGTCCATGCACCCCTTCTGCCATCTTCAAAGCCAAGAATGGCTCATCCAGCCTTCATCGCATTCACTCTGACATTCTCCATAGTTTCCTCTCTCTCTGAATTCCTCTTATTACATTGGACCCACCTGGATAATACAGGATTATCTCTCAAAAGTCAGTTTATTAGCATCTTAATTCCACCTGCAATCTTAATTCTGCTTTGTCACATAATCACATGTTCCAGGAATCAGACTGTAGACAACGTGGAAAGGAGGGGACTCTATTCTGCTAACAGTCTCCAGCAAAGCCCATTAACAATTTCCCGGAAATAAAAATAGAACCTGGGCAATAAAGTCTGGCTTTTAATTTTTTCACTTTGTGCTTCATCTAGTTTTACTTGCTTGTAGGATACAGAGGCCTTGCACCCCACACTTCAGACTAGAGTTCCCTGTGCAAAACCACTGCACCTGACACCTAGGTCTGCCTGCCACATGATGCGTGTGCCCAGCACAGTGATCGGGAGTGCTGTGAGCAGCACAGCCGAGCAGACCCATGAAAACTCTATAAAGCACCTCTGCCCATGGCCTTTGGAGTACCTTATGGAATTCCTTGTGCTTTTAGCTGTTGAAAGTCCAAAACTTCCTCCCTTTCAGCCGAAAAAGGGAAAAAGAGAAGATATCAGCCTCAGACACCTTTGCCAGCCCCTCATGAACCAAGCTGATCAGGAACAAATATGGCCAAGCTGCTCTGGCCCAGACACAGTATCTTCTAGACTCCTATGTGATAGTCTGACTGAGGAGAGTTTAACTATCTCAAGCACAGATGGTACCAATTCAAGGGGACACCCAGTTATATCCAGCTATATCTTTTAGTCTTTCAAGGAATCCATTAACAGTTTGCTGCTAGTTCCAAATTTCCTGAACTAGAAATCTTATTTGGATATTCCCCAATCTACACAAAGAAAGAATTAGACAAAGTCAAAAATGGGGCTTCAGCAGAGATCTAGGAGGCCATGTGTGGTGCTAGTTAATAATCACAGGCAATAATATTTCTTCCCCCAAACTGCAGCTTGTCAAACCATCACGGAGGCTCATCAAGGAACTCACTACAGGTGGGAAGCCTTATTATACAATTGGTTAGTTTAGGGCATGATAACTTCTGATGTAAAAAGTATAATCAGTTGGATAGTTGAGACCTGCCTCATCTGAACAACCCCAACACCAGCCTCCCCAGATGCCACCCAGATAAGGCCCTTTCAGATCGGAGGGCCATATCCTCTCCAAGATTGGCAGATTGATGTCCCTTTCCTGTCAAAAGTACTGGGCAATTTCAGCTATCACTTGATGCTAGTAGACACATTTTCTAGGTGGACAGGATCATTCCCTGCTAGAACTGAAACAGCAGCTGAAGTGGCTAAGGTGTTACTAAAAGAAATAATCCCCAGGTTTGGGCTCCCAGGATCCCTACAAAGTAATAAGGATCTAGCATTTGTGTCTCAACTAACCAAGGGGATAATGAGTGCCCTGGACAGAAAATGAACCTTTCATTCAGCCTGGAAACTCCAGTTGTTGAGGGGAAGAAGAGAAATTCAATTAGACCTTAATCACACTATCTCAGGAAACTCAAGAAAATTGGGTTTAAACTCTTTCTATTGTCCTGCACCACATACAGTCAGCCCCAAACGTAAGGGTTCAAATGCATTTGAACCTGAGGATGGTAGACCCATTTCCCACACCCAAGAGAAGGAACACCTTAATCTCCTTGAAATGGAATAATTCAAGTATGTTTTCCACATAGGAGAAACCATGAAAGCAGTCATTGAATTTGGTAACCACATGCTGCTTGCATTCACTGACCTGCCCCTCCACCCCTTCCAGGCAGGAGACTGGATAAATCTGAAAACCTAGGAAATCAGCAGCCCTCAAGAACAGCTCACTCCTAAAGTGGAACAGACCCCATTTGGTAATCTTATCCACCCACTGTACCTGAAGTTGCAGGGCTCACTCCATGGGCGCATTACACTTGAGTGAAGAGGCCCCTGAGCCCCAACACCTGAACAGAAAAACTGGGGCAACAGACCCCCTTGACTATTCCTGTGAACCCCAATTTGACCTGAAGCTTCTCCTGTGGAAAACAACAAAAGTGAGACCAAGGAGATTCAGATCTCAGCATCAGGTCACACTTTTGCCTACAGCCAAAAGACCTGGATACCTTCATTTTCAGGAAAAAGATGACTTGTGACCATTATTCTCTACTAATATTTGAGCCATGCATCTTAAATTGTCTGCTATCCTTTGTCTCCAAAAGGTTAGACAAATGTTTTTTGCTCAGGGCAAACAGTCAGGGCTAAGGCCCGAGGACAATCAAATACGTCTAAAGGCAGCTGGGGAGAGTTAACTGCTCCTCTTCCTGGGTTATGCATGCATACGTGCTAAGTTGCTTCAGTAGTGTCTGACTCTTTGTGATCCCATGGATCCTAGCCCACCAGACTTTTCTGTCCATGGGATTCTCCAGGCAAGAATGCTGGAGTGGGTTGCCATACCCTCTGCCAGGGGATCTTCCTGACCTAAGGAACAAACCCGCATCTCCTATGTCTCCTGAAATGACAGACAGGTTCTTTATACTAGCACCATCTGGGAAGACCCCGGGTTATGATGATGCCCAAAATAAGCAGAAAGTAGTTACAAAATGTCAACCTTTGCCAGATAGTGCCTCTGAAGAATGAGGAGCAGGACAAACAACAGAAGAAAGATTTGTCACCAGCAAAGGCCCTTAACAATACTCCGGAAAATAAAAATAGAAACTGAGTAGTAAAAGAAAATCTAATCTTTTTAAAATTTTTTTTTCTCCTTTCCTTTGTGCTTCATCTAGCTTCATTTGCTCTTAGGGTGCCAAGTAAAGAGGCCGTGCTCCCAGCATTTCAGACCAGAGTTCCCAGTGTGAAGTGGCTGCACATGACACGTCAGCTCCAAGGGCTGTGTCCTCAATCGTGATGCCCACACTGTGACCCAAGATGGATGCAATGGGTCATGTGAAGAGGCACCTAGCCAACTCAAGTCTGCAATCCTAAGAGCTGGAGTGGGCTCACTGAGCGACACAGCTGTGGCAGACTGGCGAGAACTCTATACTCCTCCCTACGGACAAAATCCTTATAAAACAGACCCACTGAGGGCTTTTCAGGGAGGTCTTGTGCTCTGGAGCTCTAGCTCACACCCCTCCATTCTTTGATTGAAGAATAAACTTTACTTCCCTTCTGAATCAAACTCAGTCTCCTTCTGCAGGCTCACATGACACTGGCCAGGAGAATCCTTGTAACACAATTTCAGGAAGGCATATTAGGGGGTATTTTCATATCTACAGATAAGACCAGTGGTCATGTACGGAAGACATGTACAGTAGTCATATACAGGTGTGAGAGTTGGACTTTAAAGAAAACTGAGCGCCGAAAAATTGATGCTTTTGAACTGTGGTGTTGGAGAAGACTCTTGAGAGTCCCTTGGACTGCAAGGAAATCCAACCAGTCCATCTTAAAGGAAATCATTCCTGAATATCTATTGGAAGGACTGGTGCTGAAGCTGAAACTCCAATACTTTGGCCACCTGATGTGAAGAACTGACTCATTTGAAAAGACCCTGATGCTGGGAAAGATCGAAGGCGGGAGGAGAAGGGGAAGACAGAGGATGAGATGTTTGGATGGCATCACCGACTCAAAGGACATGAGTTTGAGTAAGCTCTGGGAGTTGGTGACGGTCAGGGAAACCTGGCATGCTGTAGTCCATGGGGTCGCAGAGTTGGACACAATTGAGTGACTGAACTGAACTGAACAAATAAGACCAACTAGATATGCCCCTTTCTCTTTGAAGAGATACATATAATGTCCTCAGGAGAGGCTTGAACAACCTTTGTAATCTTGGCAGGCTTAGAAAAAAGAAGGCTTTTGAGATTGCATAATCAGTACTGAGGGCTTCCCAGTGGTAAAGAACCTGCCTGCCAATGTAGGAGACACAAGAGACAGATTCATTCTCTGGATCTCAAAGATACCCTGGAGAAGGAAATGGCAACCCACTCCAGTATTCTTGCATGGAAAATCTCATAGACAGAGGAGTCTGGCAGGCTACAATCCATAGGGTCACAAAGAGTCAGACATGACTGAAGTGATTTAGCATGTAGCAGTCAGTATTGAGTTTTGCTGTGATAAGGTAATATGTAAATATCCCTTTGATATGCTGATATAGCCAAGGTATAAAGACTTACACAGGCTTCTGTATATTTATCCTAATATATTTTTAAGCTAGATGTCAGTATTCTACATTATAATTTAGTGAAAGAGCCAAAAAGGTAAGTAAATAATAATGCTATTGCACAAGCTATTTGTAAAAATGCAAAGGTGCTAAAGTGTTCTGGAGCATTTAAATGATAAAATTCTATCTGTTTGGTAGGCTCAGCATTCAGTTCAGTTCAGTTCAGTTCAGTCACTCAGTCACGTACAACTCTTTGCGACTCTATGAACTGCAGCACACCAGGCTTCCCTGTCCTTCACCAACCCCCAGAGCTTACTCAAACACATGTCCATTGAGTCAGTGATGCCATTCAAACGTCTCATCCTCTGTCCTCCCCGTCTCCTCCTGCCTTCAATCTTTCCCATCATCATGATCTTTTCTAGTGAGTCAGTTCTTCACGTCTAGTGGCCAAAGTATTGGGGTTTCAATTTTAGCATCAGTTCTTCCAATGAATATTAAGGACTGATCCTTTAGGATGGACTGGTTGGATCTCCTTGCAGTTCAAGAGCCTCTAAAGAGCCTTCTCCAACACCACAGTTCAAAAGCATCAACTCTTTGGTGCTCAGCTTTCCTTATGGTCCAACTCTCACATCCATACATGACTACTGGACAAACCATAGCTTTGACTAGACGGACCTTTGTTGGCAAAGTAATGTCTCTGCTTTTTAATATGCTGTCTAGGTTGGTCATAGCTTTTCTTCCAAAGAGCAAGTGTCTTTTAATTTCCTGGCTGCAGTCACCATCTGCAGTAATTTTGGAGCCCAAGAAAATAAAGTCTGTTACTGTTTTCATTGTTTCCCTGTCTGTTTGCCATAGAGTGATGGGACTGGATGCAATGATCTTAGCTTCCTGAATGTTGAGTTTTAAGCCAGCTTTTTCACTCTCCTCTTTTACCTTCATCAAGAGGCTCCTTAGTTCTTCTTTACTTTCTGCCATAAAGGTGGTGTCATCTGCATATCTGAGGTTATTGATAGTTCTCCCAGCAATGTTGATTCCAGCTTGGCTCAGCATTGTTAGCCTGTATTTTAATACCATATATAAAATAGATGACCAGTGCAAGTGTGATGCAGAAAGCAGGGCACCGAAAGCCAGGGCTCTGGGACAACCCAGAAGGATAGAGGTGAGAGGGGGTTTAGGATGGGGGAACACATGTATTCTTGTGACCGACTCATGTAGATGTATGGCAAAAGCCATCACAATATTGTAATTATTATCCAATTAAAATTAATAAATAAAGGGACTATTGTTCAGTCATATCCAACTCTTTGTGACCACATGGGCTGTATCCTGCGAGTTTCCTCTGTCCATGAGATTTTCAAGGGGTAGTTCTATATAATTTGTTGTGTCATTTTTTATTAGTTCAATCAAAATCATACTTCAGTGGAAAAAGCAGAGACTTTGAAGTTTTGGGAAAATCTTGAAAATTGAAACCCCAGCTGCTCTAGTTTTACTTTATTCCTAGCAATTCATGACCCCCTCTCCAAGCCTAACTTCACTACATTTAAAATCAGAAAAATAATATCTGATCCCCAATACTGTTTTTGAGATTAGATTAGAAACAGAGTATCTAAAGCATCTAGAACACTCTTATCATAAAATGGATTTCCACTGAGTATTAAGTATTGTTTTAAGCTGCAACCTAAATCCCATTACACTGGATGTTTAGTCCAATACCTTAAAATATGCATGTCTTTCACAGGCCCTTTTATTATTTTCTCTTTAAATTTTTATTTTTAGATTACATATGTCTATTATTCCACTGGAGACAATTTTCAAATCAGAGTATGGTTCTAGGTATAAAATCTCACAAAACACAGGATTCCTCTGAGAGGTATGTTAATTTAACATCAGATTATATTTTTGTACTCAAGATGTAAGAATTCAAAGTTAAAGCAAAACCATTACAGTACATGAGACTTTGATCTATTTTACCAGTATAGTAATATTAAATATAGTAGGTGATTACATGTCTATGAAATAATTTTTTAAATGTAAACACAAAATAATGTAAATGAGGAGAAGATGAAAATGATTTTTAACAGGACTAGAAGCAGCATGATATCCATGTAACAAGATGCAGTAAGGCAGTTGTCTTTGAATCTTCAGTGTTTTCTTATGATGCCTGGAATATCTGATGTTTAAAAATAAGTTTATGGAATTGAACTTAGTGTTTTCATCATATTCATTACCTCTTCATATTTTGCATTGGTATTTTGGTGCCTAATTAACATTTGTGGGAATTGTGACTTTAACGGAGGCAAATTTGATAGTTATATTTAACTTCTGGCCTTTAAACTCCTTTCACAGTTTTCTGAGTCTGATTCATTATTACCCTTTTACCACTGATTTCTAGTATACATGTTTTGTTAGTACTCCTGAAATCCTATATGAAATTAGACTAATCCCCAAAACAAACATTAAGGTAAAGCTTAATTCCCATATCATCTCTGTTAACTCATAGCATGGAAAAATTAATAATCTTTTATGTTTTATACATCTTTTGCAGAGAAGGCAATGGCAACCCACTCCAGTACTCTTGCCTGGAAAATCCCATGGACAGAGGAGCCTGGTGGGCTGCAGTCCATGGGGTCGCGAAGAGTCAGACATGACTGAACGACTTCACTTTCACTTTTCACTTTCATGCATTGGAGAAGGAAACGGCAACCCACTCCAGTGTTCTTGCCTGGAGAATCCCAGGGATGGCGGAGCCTGGTGGGCTGCCGTCTATGGGGTCGCACAGAGTCGGACACGACTGAAGCACCTTAGCAGCAGCATGCATCTTTTGTGCTCAAATAAGGAGACATATTTTCTGTAAGCATGAGTACTCTGCTTCTAAAACAAAGGAATCAGTAAGTAAGTTTGAATGGTTTGGCCAGCACTACTCAATAAATGTTGTATTGTCATCTCTGCATCTCCCACAGTCTTCTTTGACACACTCTGGGGTTAAGTGTTTGTAGAATTCTCTCAGCATTTCAAGATCTGAAGAGATTACATGAGCAAATAATCGGTTTCTGCAGTATATGGCAATTTACGTAAATGAGGACATTTTCTAATTTTCTTTTTCAAACTATGATTTTTGTCTTTTTTGTCTCCATCCACTTTGTTATGCTCCTTTGCAGCTTTGAACCATGTAGTGTCTGATTTGCGAAGCAGAGAAAACAGGCGGCCTCTTTGAATTGTGGCTTTGAAGTCAAGTCTAATGAGAAAGGGGAAAACCTAAAAACTGCTGTGGGAGACTTGAATTAGGAGAAACCAGTTCAAACAAGAACTCTATCTGCAAAACAGTCCTTAAACAGGTGTCTAAAACTGTCTTCCCATTAAGAGATAGTGTGTTCTTACTTGCAATGTGTAAGGTAAAATGTGTATAAACATGTATTGTCAAGGAATTATATTTCAAAGCAACTCAGTCTTTGAATTGGTATTCATTTATTCATTCATTCAGTCAACAAATATTTATTTAGTACCTACCAACACTAGTCACTGTAGTAACACCTGGGAATACTACATGAACTTATACAAAACAAACATACCTTCATCAATGAAGCTGTTTTTGAAAAATGCCAATGTCACTCCCTTTTCTATGTATTAACTTACTGGAGACAGTGTTCCCTGTTAGGTTGTGTAGACAACCTGATACGAAGTTCTATTTTCCCAGTAGTCCATAAAATTTGCAATTCAGTGGCTGGCTAACAGTTGAGAAGATGGCAGGGAATGTGTTCCTGGGAAGAAAGAGATGGGAAGGTGAAAGAAATTCAGAAAATATTTGACAAGGATTTTAAACCAGGGAAAGAGACCTGGTCTCTTGCAGCACCTTAATCCCTTATGTCTTGCTATGCACTCCCTGCCTCTGCCTTTCGGAAGCCTGCCATAATATGAGAAAACCCTATCTTTGAAACACATGTAAATCCATGGCTGATTTATGACAATGTATGGCAAAAACCACTACAATATTGTAAAGTAATTAGCCTCCAACTAATAAAAATAAATGAAAAAAAAAAAAGAAACAAACCTACAGTCCTGTTAGTTTTTAGTGTCTTAGAGATGTGGGACTGAGGTAAAGGAGCATTTTGTCAGGTGCATGGGGTCAGGATGTGGTCTTATAATTCCAGATTGGGACTGGAACTCATATTCCAATAGAGATGCTATTATGCAGTGTACTAGGAACTACTGTAATATTTGTGCACTTTTTAATTTACCATTATTTTATATAATCTTATATATTCTAGAATATATATGTGTGTACACATACACACACACACACACACACACATTCTGTTTGGGTCCCCAAGAGTTAAAAAAATATTAGTGAAGGCTAACTTGGAAAACTGCTTTAAACTACCATAGATAATATTATTTATATGGTGAGACTGCTATATGGCATAATTACTCACAAAACTCACAGAAATACAATATCATTCTGTACAGAAAGAAATGAGATAATGTCTGAATAATTTCCCACGTACAAGTTAAAATGATAAGCTACCATATAGCTACTCCCTTACTTTTTTCCCTTCTAAAATTTGTTTAAAACTGTAATCTTAGGGATAAAATATCTCATAAAAATTTAATATCATGAGTTATTCTGTAGAAAGGATATTAATTCACATATATTACCAAATGAAAGTCCCAAATGGTAAAGCTCTTTCTGGAAAAGGTTATTTGTAATGACCAAATTCGTCACTGTTTGGAATCTTGTAAAGGTCACAAGAGAAGGTTTTCACTTGTTTTAAATAAAATTCTATATTTTAAAAATAAATATGCTTTTCTTCCATTTCATAGAAATATCAACACTGTTTGTACTATAATTTACTTTTTGAGCTTCTGACATTTACCCAGCTGACTGTCTTTGGAGAACAATCTCTTGACTGAGAAGCACTTTAGGTAAGAAAACTGTCAATTACAAATTGTTGTTTGATGTATTGCAAAGTGCTGGAACACTTCAAATTAAAAGAAAAAAACTTGTTAAATACTTTTGTGTCTACTACATCCATCTTAAATTTTTAGACACAGCCTTTGTATAAATGTGGAGCAATTTAACTAGCAAAGATATAACCTTTGCTAATCAACAAAAGGTGTACTACAAACCTAATAATAGCGTATTTCTAAGTTCATAAAAAGTCAAATCAGATTTCAAATATATTGAAAGCCTCAGTATTATAGGCTTATCCTACTATCTCGAGGAAAGTACACTTCCTTCATAAAATGAATTATTGAAATCATCAATTGAAATAATCATGTATGATTATTTACATATATAATTTGGATTAATAGTGAAATTGATACTATTTTTAATAATGGAATAAGACTGAATGTATAATTTATTGTTCTGTTTTTATATTTACTTTGAAAATATTTTAATATTTATACTATATCAAGTCTTCAGAAGTAAAGTAAATCTTTTCCATGAGCAACACAGAGGCATAGTTTAAACGAAAAAATGACGTTAATGTACATAAATTGTTTGTCAAAGATAATGGTGTTACTATTGTAATTGGCACTATTACAAATTGCATATTTACAAATATATGGTATAATACATAAATCTAATTAATGCATTTAGTATCATGTACATTTAATGGTAGCATAAACTTATGCTGCTGCTGCTGCTACTAAGTTGCTTCAGTCGTGTCCGACTCTGTGCGACCCCATAGACGGCAGCCCACCAGGCTCCCCCGTCCCTGGGATTCTCCAGGCAAGAACACTGGAGTGGGTTGCCACTTCCTTCTCCAATGCATGAAAGTGAAAAGTGAAAGTGAAGTCGCTCAGTCGTGTCCAACTCTTAGCAACTCCATGGACCGCAGCCTACCAGGCTCCTCTGTCCATGGGATTTTCCAGGCAAGAGTACTGAATGGGGTGCCATTGCCTCCTCAAACTTTGGCTAAAAGAGCATTTCCCTTTTCAGTGAAATGCAATGTAAGCTCTGAAATTAATGATATATAAATACTTCTGTATTCACACAACAATCATCTCTAAAGAAAAGAAACAATTAAATTCTTCTAATTGTGGCTAAATATGAATTTAAAGAGTTGCTTGGAATTAATCAAATGAGAATCTATGTCTTAAAATGTGTATCTTTTAAGCCTTCTATATTTTGCTTTGGGATAAAATAAAATATTTTTCAGCATATTTCATTTTTATAGAACTGAGATAAATAACATTTTTCTAAATGTCCATTTCCAAGAGAGTAAATATATCACAAGTTTTTGTGGTAAAATAAATGCTAATACTGCAGAGATTTTTATGCAGATATATCAATATCATCTATATCTATCTATCTATCTATATTTGTTTTTTTAGGTGCTAAGTCACGTCCAACTCTTCTGTGACCCCATGGACTATAACCCACCAGGCTCCTCTGTCCATGGGATTTCCCAGGTAAGAATATTAGTGTGCCTTGCCATTTCCTTCTCCAGGGCATCTTCCCGATATACCTGTTAGGATATATTGGAGATATTTTTTAAAATATATATATGTATAAAACCCATACAAACATGTGTTTGTCTATTGCAGAGATATTAAATGCATTATGATCAGTTGTTATGTAGTCAAATAAATGTTTCACCTCAATTCTGTGATAGTCTCCAAAATACACGTGTTATTTCAGAACATATTTTAAATATGATCTTGTAAGTCACAGTTAGTTTATAAAATGAACGCAGATATTCATTTTTATATTTATTAATGCATTCATTCAAAAATAGTATGCTAGGGTTTAAACTCTGAGTTATAATTTCAAATAGAACAAGTGTTTTGTCCTCTAGGAGGTCATACTCTTCAGGCAAGCTGATAAACAGGCAATTTAGATACAACATAAGAAGTGATATAAAGAAGATAAAGGTAGAGGAGCATATCAGACAGGCAGGTGTGGGGTTTAAAGGAGGCTTCCAAGAATGTATGACTCTAAACTAGATAGTCAGGGAGTGGCAGGAATGGGCAAAGCAGATAGTGGTTGGCATTAAAGTAGGCAAAGGTGGTGTTGAAATGCAACACTAGCAGTTTTGCAATGAAAAATCAGGTCAAATACAAACAGGTATGTCATTTGCACGTTTGTATCCCTCATTTCCACAATATTCATTATTAACAGCTAGCTGCCAAGTCTGACGTTTTCATCTAAATAGGTAATAGATTTAAGACAAAATTTCCATGTTATCAACGGCCATGATTTTTGCAAACTCCTGCATTGGCTTGTTGGTTATTCTTTGAGCAAGTGAAATTTTCATAGCTCATTTTGTGTTTTGCTTCTTATTTCCAGTGAAGAAATTTTCAACTACAATGTCTATTATGATAAAAAAATTCAGATTACATTTTAAATAACACAAATTCTCAAGATCAAAATATTACTTTGTAAGGGAAACTATATTTTGGTGCCATTGGGCATATATATATATATATAATTCTACATATTGCATACTATTTCAGAGCACATGATTACTGAAATCAGATACCTGTCATGTGCTGCAGTGTTATGACGTCTCCTTTCATCTGTTTGTTCTTCCTTGTTATTTCTCCAAACTTCTGCTAGCATAGAGGGCATCCTTATTAGAATCTCCATCAAAGAGAGGGTTCAACTCTGCCTGTGTTAATAAAATCATCAAGCACTTTTTAGGATGACAGGGAGCCTGCTCATCTATCATGAGTGTTTTATTAAGTGGCACAAACCCAGGAGCTCTAGGAACAATGCCAGATTTTTTTTTTTTTTAATAAGATTTGGGTAGCATGAAGGCCTCTTTATTTTCAGATCTATCCAATTTGTGGAGTTGCTTGTGTATCTTCATTGTGCCCCTTGCCACACAACATACAGGAGCTTTGATGAGAATTCTTTTGTATCTCTGTTTTGAATGGATAAAATAGAAAAATGTTCTGTATCCTGTCCTAGTCATCCAAAACTGGGCAAAGAGTAAAAGAATCCCTGAAGTTCCAGTTAAAGCATATTTTACAAGGTACTTTATGCAAGTTAATCTTTTTTCTATTAAAATTTCATTTTTTAAGCAAATGTTTACATGCATTTTCAAAAAATTAACCAACCAAAGAGGTTACTGCTGGCTAGTTTCACCAAAATCTGCCTTGAGTTACATCTAGAAATCCATACAAATATCTATGTACCACCTAACGGTAGAGCAACCTGTGTTGCACAGTAAGAATAATACTATTTTGAAGCAGGTATAGCAAATTGCATGTCTCCCTTCTCTTAAGAGTAACGTCAAATACATCTCTAACTCTTTAATGCTTTTGGGCTGAAATGAATCAAATGTTTCCTTCTCTAGTCACTGATGGAAAATCGACCATAGTGGACCCTCAGGTCGACAGTAGTTTCCCCATCAAGTTTACCTTAGGTAACAGGATTGCCTCTCCTTGACACTGCATGTCATACGTTGTCTTGAATGTACTTTGCAGGTAGCATCCATGTTATTGTTGGAGACAAATCCTCAACCTGGGGGTATCCTGATAGAAAGCTGGTATTTGAGTGATAATCCTTCCATTGACAGATCATCTGCCAGCACATTCTGGGACAAAAAGTTTGTTGTTGAAACTATTAATAAATATCACAAATATCTACTACTGGTAGGCTTGGAAAGTTGCCAGAATCACATGCTTCATTTGCCTCTGGAGTCAGTCATTAACCTGGGCAGCATAAAGTTATTTTTATCCCCACCCGATAGCCACCTTTGTCTCTACCACCAATCCCAAAATTCTCTATGAAGCTTCCAAGTGAGAAATCAGACTAATGCTTTTGTATTATTCTTTGATATTGATGCTATCAGATTAGGAAGGAGATACCAAATAAGATGGCTGGGTAAAACCTGATCCTTGAAACCAAAGATCCCAATAAATAAAATACTTTGTATGCCATTTATCATAGGGATTAGTAAAGAATAAAGAAGAGAGATGGTGATTTTCAATTTTGGTTCATGCAGTTAACTTAAATTTGCGAAACATAATCACTGCTTTAGAGTGAATGCATTTAATCATATATTGTAATACATTGCAATAATTTGTCATTCTTACCATTTTGTGATTGAAGCTTTTAGCTTTCTTTTAGATAGTTTTCAAAACTGAGATTTCTTTGTGTATTATTAATTTAATTAACAACTAAGTATTGAGTCTCTAGTATTTAAATATGGATGATCCATTCCTCAGAGATGGGACCCATGTGTCTTTAATCTCTGTACTCTAACCTCAGGGACTGGTACTTTGCACCAGATAGGCAAGTATTTGGCAAATGAATTCAATATGCCAGGGGCCAGCAGATATTAAAGAAGATTCAGTCGTCAAAGAATATAAATTTTGTTGTTGTTTAGTTGTTCAGTCATATACACCTCTCTGAAACCCTGATGGACTGTAGCCTGCCAGGCTCTTTTGTCTGTGGGATTTCCCAGGTAAGAATATTGGAGTGAATTGCAATTTCCTTCTCCAGGGGATCTTCCCAACCTGGGGATCGAACTCAAGTCTCCTGTAGTGACAGGGAAAATCTTTACCACTTCCCTGGTGGCTCAGCTGATAAAGAATCTGCCTGCAAGGAGGGAGACCTGGGTTCCATCCCTGGGTTGGGAAGATCACCTGGAGAAGTGTGTGGTTTCAGTTCAGTTCAGTCGCTCAGTCGTGTCCGACTCTTTGCGACCCCATAAACCGCAGCACGCCAGGCCTCCCTGTCCATCACAAACTCCCAGAGTCCACCCAAACCCATGTCCACTGAGTCGGTGATGCCATCCAACCATCTTATTCTCTGAGTCCCCTTCTTCTGACCTCAATCTTTCCCAGCATCAGGGTCTTCTCAAATGAGTCAGCTCTTTGCATCAGGTGGCCAAAGTATTAGAGTTTCAGCTTCAACATCAGTCCTTCAAATGAACACCCAGGACTGATCTGCTTTAGGATGGATTGGTTGGATCTCCTTGCAGTCCAAGGGACTCTCAAGAGTCTTCTCCACACCATAGTTCAAAAGCATCAATTCTTCGGCACTCAGCTTTCTTTATAGTCCAACTCTCACATCCACACATGATTACTGGAAAAACCATAGCCTTGACTAGGTGGACCTTTGTGGGCAAAGCAATGTCTCTGCTTTTTAATATGCTGTCTCAGTTGGTCATAACTTTCCTTCCAAAGAGTAAGTGTCTTTTAACTTCATGGTTGCAATCACCATCTGCAGCAATTTTGGAGCCCCCCAAAATAAAGTCAGCCACTGTTTCCACTGTTTCCCCATCTATTTGCCATGAAGTGATGGGACCAGATGCCATGATCTTAGTTTTCTGAATGTTAAGCTTTAAGCCAACTTTTTCACTTTCCTCTTTCAATTTCAAGAGGCTCTTTAGTTCTTCTTCACTTTCTGCCATAAGGGTGGTATGATCTGCATATCTGAGGTGACTGATATTTTTTCCAGCAATCTTGATTCCAGCTTGTGCTTCCTCCAGCCCAGCGTTTCTCATGATGTACTCTGCATATAAGTTAAATAAGCAGGGTGACAATATACAGCCTTGACGTACTCCTTTTCCTATTTGGAACCAGTCTGTTGTTCCATGTCCAGTTCTAACTGTTGCTTCCTGACCTGCATATAGGTTTCTCAAGAGGCAGGTCAGGTGGTCTGGTATTCCCATCTCCTTCAGAATTTTCCACAGTTTATTGTGATCCATACAGTCAAAGGCTTTGGCATAGTCAATAAAGCAGAAATAGATGTTTTTCTGGAGCTCTCTTACTTTTTTGATGATCCAGCAGATGTTGGCAATTGGATATCTGGTTCCTCTGCCTTTTCTATAACCAGCTTGAACATCTGGAAGTTCACGGTTCACGTATTGCTGAAGCCTGGCTTGGAGAATTTTGAGCGTTACTTTACTAGCGTGTGAGATGAGTGCAATTGTGTGGTAGTTTGAGCATTCTTTGGCATGCCTTTCTTAGGGATTGGAATGAAAACTGATCTTTTCCAGTCCTGTGGCCACTTCTGGGTTTTCCAAATTTGCTGACATATCGCGTGCAGCACTTTTACGGTATCATCTTTTAGGATTTGAAATAGCTCAATTGGAATTCCATCACCTCCTCTAGCTTTGTTCATAGTGATACTTCCTAAGGCCTACTTGACTTCACATTCCAGGATGTCAGGCTCTAGGTGAGTGTGAGTGATCACACCATCATGATTATCTGGGTCATGAAGATATTTTTTATACAGTTCTTCTGTGTATTCTTACAACCTCTTCTTAATATCTTCTGCTTCCACTAGATTCATACCATTTCTCTCCTTTATTGAGCCCATCTCTGCTACCCACTCCATACTCTGGTCTGCAGAATTCCATAGACTGTATAGTCCATGGGATCACAGTCTGATACAACTGAGTGACTTTCACTTTGCCACAAGTCAAATGATGCCTACAGTTATAAAGTCTTGTGACTGAGGTTTACAGCCTAGTATTCTGGGGTCCTAAAAGAAACTGGAGCATCAGGAATTGACATCCTGGATGAGGTGATATTTTAACTGGATTTGATTCAGTTTAATTTGGAAAAACACTTTGAAAAATAAGCAGGAATTAGGTGAAAAAAGGGAAGCTTTTTCATGTAGTACAATCAGTGTGTAACTGACCAGAGAAAGGAGCAATATGAAGCACTTGGGCCATGTTAGGCAGTTCCATTGGCTGGAGAGAGAGGTTTGTGTGAGTGTGTGTGTGTGTATTTCTATAAATGTGTGTGTGGAGTGTTAGTTGCTCGGTTACAGAGTGTGTGTGTGTTGCTCATTTGTGTCCCATTCTTTGCAACTCCATGGCCTGTGGCCTGCCAGGTTCCTCTGTCCATGGAAGTCTGCAGGCAAGAATACTGGAGTGGGTTGTGATTCCCTCCTCCAGGGTGTCTTCCTGACCCAGGGATTGAACCCAGGTCAGCTGCACTGCAGGCAGATTCTTTACCATCTGAGCCACCTGGGAAGCCCCATTTTTATAAATGGCTTTAACTAAAGCTGGAATGAGAGATAGGTTCTATCTCAATCATAAAGGGCCAGGGTTTTTAATTGAAGAATTACTTACTTTTGAATGTTAGGGGTGAAATCAAAGATCTTGACCAAAGAAAAAGATCTCTTAACATCTAGAAAGAAGATTCTAGCTGCCGAGAGGAGTAGGGCTTAGATAGAGCCCGGCTGGAAGCAACGAGACCAGTCAAGAGGTTAAGTGTATAATTAGATAAGAAGTGCTTTTTGCTCATCATTCATTTTAATTGTTTAATATAATTTCATTGATGTTTGTACTAAAATATTTATTATAAAATCAACTTGGTAAATTTTTTAGAATTTCCTGGAACCCCATCCTGTGATAATAAGTTCCTTTTTAATTAGTGGGAATCAACAACACTCATTTTTTTTCTATAGAAAGGCAACATTATATTTTCAAACTTTAATTAGAAAAAGTGATTAATATAGAATGTACAATTTGGATATTAGAGAGCTTGGACTATGAAAAACTTGTATCCTTTACCAGAGCCCTGCCATACTTCTGAATTTTCTCCCAAAGCGAATGTTAAGCATTTCTTTCACATTTCTCTCATCAGTGAGTTTAATTAGTGATTAGTGGTTATTGCTTGTGGTTTTTGCATACCCTTTTTTAATAAGTCACAACCTAATGATTACTTCAAAATGTGCTAAAATGAATCATCCTTAAAAAATAATTTTTTTCTTACTGTTTTATCTATGCAGCTCTCAAAAACAAGATGTGGGGTAAGCCAAGAAAATGAATAATGCTGTACTGAGCTTTTATAACCATTTTCTTTTCCTAAGGAGTGGGACAAATATATTCATCAAAACCACACTGCAAAAGTGTGACAGTACTAGCTATTTCATTCAAAGAACTTGGAATTTAATATAATGTAAAATATAAATGATTAGTCAATTCATGTCAGTGTAAAAGGGACAACAAAGTGACATTTCAATTTAAACAGAACCTGCTATAGCCAATCTTAATCAGATGTTCTAATAAATGAGTTGAAGGAAAATATCGTAAATTTCTTAATCCAAAAGAAAGCCAATTGCCATGGCTCTTGTTCAAATACCACAAAAAGCAATATGGAAATAATTATAAACAGAGTTGAAATGAATATAAATATGTTGTTCTAAGTTAGAGATTCTATTCTATTTCTGTTTTCTATCAAAGAGCATTTAATCATTCAAATATATATAGATATATATCATATGTAAAATATATATATTTGAATATATGATAAATATCACTTAGTATATTATATATATATATACATACATATATATATCATCTAATAGAATACAATAGCTACTTGTATAACTCTTATTATGGATAAGGTCTATATTACATTTTGATGAGTGACATAGACTGAAAGATGAATTCATCATTCATTCATTTTTTTCACTGACCAAATATTTATTGAACTACTATTTGCTATTAGGCTCTGTTCTAGATATTGGGGATTTATTTTCAAGAAAAGAAAGACCTCATAACTGCCTCTGGGAAGGAAGAGCAATATTAATCAAACAATCTCACTAACAGAGAAAAACTGACAATTCTGCTAAGTGGTGTGAAGGAGAGACATGCCATATATAAGTGAGGGGGTATTCTCGTTAGAAAGGTCAGGACAATCTTCCTTGACAGAGTTAAACTTTAGCTGACATTCAAGGGATAAGCTTTTGTGCTTAAGTTAAAGGGAGAAGAGGAGAGTATCTAGGAAAAAGAAAATAATGTGTGTAAATTGTAAGTAATTGGAGGAATCATGATGATTACTATGAACCAAAATGAGCCCTGGGTGATTGAAGTGAAGTGAGCCTAGAGTGGGATGATCTGAAAGGAAAATTATGAAAGAATTTTAACCAGGAGCAGAGAATTTTTAGGATAGAGGGCCTGGAAGGAAAATGTCACTTCTCATTTTTAAAATATCTCTCTAGCTATCTAGTGGAAAGTAGATTGACTAAGACTCAGAGTAGTAGGTCTAGCTCAGAGATAAATCTGAGGTGGAAATGAACATTGACATGATCATGCTTCTGAGTGTAATAGAAATTACCTGTCATGCTCATCTGTCCATGGAATTCTCTAGGCAAGAATATTGGAGTGGGTAGCCATTCCCTTCTCCAGGGGTTCTTCCCAACCCAGGGGTTGAACCTGGGTCTCCTGCATTACAGGCAGATTCTTTACCATCTGAGCCACCAGGAAAGCCCAGGGATTACCTAGGGAGACAGTATTAAGTGAGAGAGGAGAAGGTTTTGGATTGAATCCTGAGGAACTCAAATAACTAGAGAGAAGAGTGTGAGATGACAAATGAGACAGGGAAGGAGCAGCTGGAGGGTTAGGAGGAAACTGAGAGAAATTATGGCATAGAAATGAAGTGAAGGAAAGGGTTTCAGGACAGTAACTGCCTCAAATGCTACAGAGATGTGAAATTATATAAGTACTTTAAATGTATCTATTTTCTTTATCAACATGAAGTGAGTGATCACATTTTTGAAAATTATTTCATGAAACTGTGATGATTGAAGCCGTGTTAGTGTGAGTAGGGCAGTGAATAGGAAGGAAGAAAAGCAATCAGGGCCTTGGGTATAGTTCACTATCTGACTGTCTATAAAGGAGAAAGAGAGAAGAGCCTGTAACTGGAGAAGGAGGAAAGGGAGGATAAAACGTGGACTTGGGTTGATCTTTGTTTAACTAATTAAACAATTTTGACTATGTTTAAGATCCCTGGGGTAATGAGAAGAAGTTGAATTATTGATTCAAAAGAATATACTTTTCAGGGAGGATAAAGTGCTTGTGATACAGGGGTAGATGGGCTCCACAGCTAGGTGGGGAGACTTTCTTCAGATAGGAACATACAAAATAATTCTACTAGTAGAATGGGATCTATGTAGGTAGGATAAGGAGGACTATCTGGTAGCTCCTACTTAAAAAAAAAATCCCATAGAGCAGAAGATAAGGCACAAGGAAGATATATTATTGATTCATCCAAAGTTGAGCTTAAAATAAAGAAAAAAGCTCTGGGGGGCATAAATAATATTAAGAGTGCCATGAAGTCCCAGTTAATAAAGAGAAAGGAGAGTGGGAAAGACTGAGACAAAGTAGAGAGGTCACAAAAAGGTACTTATTATACTGCAGAATAGTTGTAGTGAGAGTATGTGAGTAAATACTCTGATAAAAGAAAGATAACAGGAAGTCTATAGTTTGTAGACAGAAAATTATCCTAAGATATAAGGCAATACTTTCTTCCCTTCAAAGAAAGAAAAAATAAATCTGCAAAAGTGAGTATAGCACTTAAGGAGTTGAAAGATTGGACACATGTGACTTTAATAGGTGGCAACAATGCTTGAGATAAGGGTTAGGCTGTTATTGGAGGTCAGGAAAATTACAGCGAACAGAGGCCCAGAAATAAAGAACAGTGACAGATTTTCATATAGAATGATGATCAGTTCAATGTAGCTAAAGCAGAGGATGCATGAAGGGAGCAATAAAATAAAGTTTGGAAAGGCAGGTTGAGATGCAGATTGGGGAGGGTTTTCAAAAAAGCGAGGAAGTCATTATAAATATTTCATCATAAAATCTTGCATTGTAAAAAGCAAAGGCAACAGAGATACCCAAAAAATATGTGAACAAGTAGAACAAAAATAGAATGTATCTAGCCAGATATTTTCTGGATTAAAAAAGGCCATCTGCAGGTCTGCCAAAGAAAGTATGATCAAGTGCCACAATAAAAATATCAACACAGTTACACTTTGCTTCATTAAACACTGATTATCATTGACAAGTGAACCAAAATATTGGCCTTTTCCAAATGACATGCTGTGTAAATTTCTGAAGCAAAAATCAGAATTTGATCTTTAATGCAAAATCAGATATATAAGCTGCATCTTCTAGTTTTAACAATTTTTGTTACAAAGCACAGAATAACAGGTGTTTTAAAATAGAAAACAGATATCTTCAAAGTAAATTTAACCATGGATATTCTAAAAGTCCTGGATCAGTGACTCAATTTTTCCTTTTCAGATCTAGAAGATATTGAACATACTGTTGTTGAACCCAAGTTCCTGTTCCTAATACACACTGAAGCCAGAGTTAGGAACAGAGAAATGTTTATTGCAAGGGCAAGCAAGGGGAATAGGTGGCTCATTCTCCAAAGACCAGGACTCCCAATGACTTTCAGGCAGGGGTTTTTAAAGACAGTGTTAGGGCAAAGCTCTTAAGATCAGTTCCTGAACCTTTCATCTGATGGGTTGGTGGTGAGAATTGCAGTGATTATGTTTCCAGGAACTCAGCCTTCTGGCTCCAACCAGTTTGGGGTCCAGTGCTTGTGGTCAGCATATAGTCACCATCCTCCACCTGAATTGGGGTCTTAGTTTCTGTAGAACAACAGGAAGATATGCATGACATAGCTATCTACATCACTTCAGGAGGAACTGGGAGTCCTGTGACTCTGTTCTCCTAATCATTAACTGCTTGTATCTGCTCTTTGGAACTCTTGGAAGGCCTGGGAGACTAAAGTCCCACCCCCAGCCCACCTTTTTCCCTTACAAACAAGAAACCAGGGATATGAAGGGGCTTTCGTACCCCAAGAGAGCCCCACAGGGTCCTGTGCAGTTTCAATATGAAGTGGTGAAGAGGCTGAAAATAATTCCAAAGTCTTTCAGATGCTGCCCTTAATCCGGATGTAAGGAGAGAGAAGAATGTGCAAATTGCAAGTCAGAGCAGAAACTGCTACTTTAGTTTTCTCTGGCAAAATGCATTTGGAAAAGAAATTGAAAAAAGACTAAAATGAGTCCTTGATAATCCCGATTTGACCTTTTCTGACAGGTTTCAGAAGACGAATTGGCAGAATAAATGGAAGCCATGGTTTTGTTTTGTTTTGTTTTCCTACATATCCAGAAAAGGCCATTTTATCTCAGGTTTAGGAAGACATTGAAGGTCATTCCTCTGCTCATATTGTATGATAATGGAAGGTGAATCTATCTACATTTCATTCCCTTTCATCTGAAATAAGTTCCCTTTAAATAGGCATTTAAACATGATCGTGCTATAATATCTTTACAAAAAAATCCATTTTCTTTTTATGATCAATGTATAATTGATAGAGATATCCCAATAATCACAAAAGCATAAGACTTTAGCTTTTGTAAAATGTAGAATCAATGATCAAATTTATCTTTGCATTGTTTTTCAATAAAATATTTACTTAGTAAACTAAAATATGTAAAAAACTATTTGCAGTGTAAAACCTACTGAAGAGAAGAAACTTCCTTCTAGCAGTTTTTAATGATCATTTACTTATTAAACAGAAAAAGTACTTAATTCAAATGATCCTTATGCAAGCAATGAAGTAAGTCTGAAGTAACTTAAATTAACAACACTTTATTAGCCAATGGCTTGTGTTGAAGTATATACTTGAGAAGATATCAACTCTTCAAAATCTATTTTCAAAATTTAATTTTAATCTCTTAAAATGCTTTAGAGTTTGCACATTTCATGAATTCAATTTGGCTTTACCTCCAAATTAAATAATTTGATTGAGTTTTTACTGTATCATACAGTAAGAAAAAACTTTTAGTCACTAAAATTGACTGCAAAATTCTGTTACTCTTTTAACTGCTTATAAAATGACAACTTTAAAATTATCATTCCAGATGAAGTAATACTCAGTGATGATCTTAATTTAATGATTGTACAAACAAAGACAATTAAATAAATGCTTGAGATTTTATTTCTTTGAACAGCACACAAATTTAATAGATTGAAGATCAAAGTTGGAGTTTAATGGAGGAAGCCAGTTAGAGGTAAACACTAGTCTGATTCTGATGCCTGGGGACCTGAGCAGTCTACCATGCAAAGCCAAGAACACTGAAAACCACATGGTCGTCAGTGGCCTGGAGGAGCTAAAATAGTACAGACAACAAAACCCTGCTGCCCAGAGTTGTCAACAGGGAAAACGGGAAGCCACCTTACCTTACAGCAATACCAAATATCTCAGATATGTCTTCACATTGACCAGTTATCTTTGTCAGGTAGAAGTAGAAAAAATGTAAAATCTCATGAACAATTTTATAAAAATTTAACTATTCAGAAAATGATTAATAATCTGAACTCCTTTAACCACTGGGCATGTTTACATTGGAATAGACCAAAGAATTATGTTTACATCTTCAGCATATGGAAGTTTCTATCAGAATAAAGCAATTATCACACTGTACTTTTTAAAACCCTGCTTTGGGCTACAGAAATAGCTACATTATTTGATATAGAAAGAGGCATTAAAAAAAACAAACATACTGAGACTTCTTGGAAATTTTCTTTGATACAAAATGTTGAAAGAAATTATCTACTTTGTATTTTTATATTCTGGAAAATTCAGTCATTTAAAATGTCATAAAAATATAAAATTCTTGCTTAAGCAATTTGTCAATTATTTCCCACTTTGTTTCCTTTTCTGTCCTCTGAGTTGAACTGTTTTGTAAACCCCAGTTTTAGTTTGAATGCAACGGAAGACCCCTTCTGATCAACAAGAAGTTGAAGTAAGACAAAGACTTAAATCAGAACATTGTGGAAGAGACATTTCTGTCCATAACACTGAAAGATTAAGAACATAAGGACACAAACACACAAATAATATCAGTCATGTATGCACAGCACACTCTTTATATTGTTTTATGTGTATGATTTTTTTCTTAAAACATCCTGGATAATAATGCACACACAATACACACATAGAAAATGGGATTCCAATAATGTTCTTGATTAAAATATAAATTTATACGATGACTAGGATATTTTACTTTTCAACACACAGCCTTACTTGACCAAGCAGAAAACTAATGCTAGAAAGAAAGTCCCAGAGTTTTTTATTATTACAAAGATAGAGCATTTGCTGAGAATGAAGGAGAAGGTTGAAGGTGTTCGAGGAAGGAGAGTCAGTATTTCTTCCCTGCCTTTATAGCTATTTACCAAAGGGAAAAACGTACATGGCTGAAAAATATCACAGCGTCATCCTTTCCTCTCTCCAACATGAGCTTATATCACTTTTCCCCAGGGACACAAAGCACCAGCCACACTGATTTTCCTTCTGTGTTTTCTTTCTGTATTTGGACACAACATGCTTTTCTCCAATTCAGAGATTAAAAGGACTAATCTTTCCCCAAGAAAAACTCTTCTGCCAACCTCTACAGTTCAGATCTCATCAAAAATATTCCACATCAGGGAGGCATCATGGAGTTTATAAAGTCTCCCCTCCACCCTAGGACTTTCTATATCATTACCTTATCTTATTATTTTTATAATGGTATGGCTGACAGATAGTAGGTGCTCAATACCTATTTTTTCAATGAATAAATAGGCTTTAGTGTGTGTGCCAGTCGCTCAGTTGTGTCTGACTCTTTGTGATCTCATGGATCCTAGCCCACCAGGCTCCCCTGTCCATGGGATTTTCCAGGCAAGAATACTGGAGTGGGTTGCTATTCCCTTCTCCAAAGGATATTCCTGACCTGGGGATTGAATCCAGGTCTCTGGTATTGCAGGCAGATTCTTTATCATCTGAGCAACTGCTTTAGTACTATCTTAAATTCTCTGAATGCTTATTTATTTACTCAGGTTTTGTCTGTCTTTCTAGACTCTAGTGGAATAGAAGTCACATAAAAACAATGTCTGCTTCAAATTTTTCACTCGTAACTCCAGCACCTAGAATAGATCTTGGTCCATAGAAGATTACCGATACATAGCTGATGAATTTAAAAAAAAAAAAAAAGTTAGAATGCTAGTTCATTTCCCAAAGATTTTGTGAAATTCGAAGTGATACCAGTCAGCTTAAAATAGTGATGTGATTTTCTCAAAAGTGATGTAGTTTTTCTGGTGCATGGATCATTCAGGACAGGAAATTACCAAGTGAATAAGAGAAAGAGAAGGAGGCAAGTGAGCTCATGGTATTAGCACTGGACTGATTATAATTACTAGAACATAGGGGGTCAAGAAAGAAGGGACTGTGGTTGAAAATGAGAAACAAATGTGACTAATATACTGGCGTGGTCAATGGAACCAGGGAATTGTTAAAGGTAATTAAATAGGTGAGCTAAAGAACAGAAAAATGTGGTTGGAAAGGGGAATATTTGAAATAGTGAGAACTCAGAAGTGGTTCATTTTCTGCTAATGATAAGGTCCGAACATAGTCTGCCTCATAGGAAGTGATAGACTAAAATGAAGTGAAAGAAATGTTTCCTGGAGGTAAAGAAGTACATTAATCAAGAGTACAAGATTTTGGATGTTTTGTTTACCAAAATATTGAAGTCGTTAAAATGGAGACATGAGGATAGATGCAGTAAAATACTATAATTCAAAAGTTAAATTCTTCAGTTAATGAGAGGAATGGATGAAAGTGAAAGTGAAAGTCGCTCAGTCCTATCGGACTCTTTGCAACCCATTGACTATACAGTCCATGGAATTCTCCAGGCCAGAATACTGGAATGGGTAACCTTTCCCTTCTCCAGGGGATCTTCCAAACCCAGGGATGAATCCAGGTCTCCCACATTACAGGCAGACTCTACCAGCTAAACCACAGGAGTGAATAGCCTATCCCTTCTGCAGCAGATCTTCCCGACCCAGGAATAGAACTCAGGTCTCCTGCATTGCAGGTGGATTCTTTATCAACTGAGCTGTCAGTTCTTCAGTTAATGAAAGGAATGGATAAGAAGTCAGAATAAAAGGGCAAAGAGGAAGGGTGGTGGGCAACTGTGGTGACTGGCATGAGTATGAAAAGAGTAAGGATTTTGCTGCCATTATTATCTTGATTTTCATGTCTGTATGCTTCTTAAAGGGGGTGAAATATTTTGGAAGTTGCAATTGGGAGAAAGGATGACTTGTTGCATTGAATTAAAATATAAAAGATAGAAAATTACAATAAAAAATAAAACAAAAAACAGCCTCCATAGAAAGGACAGCAGTAGAAATGGAGCCATATGAAGAGAAGAGATGGTGCAGATAAGGTTGAGCGGTACCTAATAGTTCAAGGATTGCAGTGAAATGAAGACTGTTACCATACATTCTTGGATGGAGATAAACTGATTTGCTTTATTTGCAAAAGCATAAACACAAGGCAGAAACTCAGTGCCCATCAGTACACTTAGCACCCTGAAATCTAGGAATTCTGGGACAACCTAAAGGGATAGGGTAAGGAGGGAGGAGAGAAGGGGGTCAAGATGGGGGGGACATATGTACACCTATGGCTGATTGATGTTGATGTATGGCAAAAATCATCACGATATTGTAAAATAATTATCCTCCCATTAAAATAAATTAAGGAATTTTTAAAAATACACAAAAATTAAGTCATCAAATGGGGAATAGTCAGCACCGTGAGTCAAAAGTTAGTTGCTTTGTTTTTGTTGGCTACTTATCTATTAATACATTCCAATCAAACCAGAGAATACTGTCAGGCATATAGCTGGACCTCAATAAACATTTGTTCAATGAATAAATACCATTTGCCATTATCTGCTATTTCTTGATTACTTACTCCTTTGCTTTTAAATACCACTGGAGAGGAAAAAATACATATTTTTTCCCAACGAGTTCCAAAATATTGTTTTCAGCTCTTTTCATATGCCAATAACTTCTTATCATATAACAGATGCTGTTTCTGCTTTGTGATAGCTATGCCTAATTTTGTTAAAATTGCTATCCATCATCAATTCTAAAAGCCCCATGGCATCCTGTGACATTTGGAGATCAATTGCTACTAGAGTCAATTATGAAAAGCTTTGTTTTAATGGGCCTATAATTGATATTGGTATTTTCTATTTTTGGAATTTATTCAGAATATCCAGATCATTATTTCAGCCACAATACAAAGAAAACTCTAGATCTAGTCTCAGAAAACTGATTAAATGACTCCTTTCAAAGAACATTTTCTTTTAGGTTTTGAAAATCTGAAAATTGAGAACAATGGATGTTGTTGAGTACAAATGGTAAAAATTTTACTCAGTTTCTTTCCAATGCTTTCTCATAAAGTCTTCTTTCTCATTGAAATAAGCTCTAACAATGACAGTCCACATCACTAACATGTTTTTGTGAGTCTTCGAGACAACTCACCTCATGGAGCTTTGGGTTCATAAAAAGAGTCTTTGAATTATATCTGTTTCATAGGGGTAAATTACACCCAAATTATAACCATTCATAGATCTTGTTGTGATATGAAATCCTAGTCTCTTGTTAAAAATAAGCAGTATTTTTTATATTTAGACTATTCATATTCACTAAATGCAAGCTTTCTGTTATGATTTAGAAGCAACATGGTATAGAGAAAAAGAAAAGTAGTAAGGTTTGAATACTGGACACCTTATTTCATTCTTTTTATCAAATATTTTTAACTGCCAGACACTACCGAAAAAATGTAGTGTCACAATGTAGAAAAATGGAGACAGTTTCTGCTATGAGGAATTTACAGTTTATTAAAAGATACAAGTATATAAAAGAGCAATTGTGGTATAATAAATTATATAGGATATGTTAGGGTTGCCAACAAAGGTTCATATAGTCAAAGCTATGGTTCTTCTAGTAGTCATGTACGGATGTGAGAGTTGGATCATAAGAAGGCTGAGCATCAAATAATTGATGTTTTTTAATTTAGGTGCTGGAGAAGACTCTTGAGAGTCTCTTGGACTGTAAGGAGATCAAACTAGTCAATCTTAAAGGAAATCAACCCTGACTATTCATTGGAAGGACTGATGCTGAAGCTGAAGCTCCACTACTTAGGCCACCTCATGTGAAGAGTCAACTCTTGGAAAAGACCCTGATGCTGGGAAAGATTGAAGCCAGGAGGAGAAGGGGGCAACAGAAGATGAGATGGTTGGATGGCATCATTGACTCAAAGAACATGAGTTTGAGCAGACTCCAGGAGATAGTGAAGGACTGGGAAGGCTGGAGTGCTGCGCTCCATGAGGTCAGAAAGAGTCAGATATGACTTAGCAACAGAATAATCACAAAGGGTTGCCAGACTTAATACTAGTTTCTCAGTTAAATTTTAATTTCAAATAAACAATGAATAATTTTGTTTATGAATATGTCCCAAATATTGCTTGGGAGATAAACTTAACACGCAATCGGTGGAAAGTGGATCCAAGCTAAACTTTCAGTATAAAAGAGTTTTTACCAAGGATATTTCCTATTGTACATGATACATTTCCTATATATACATGTAGTATAAAAATTTGGTACGAAAAACATGCTAAGGGGCCATGGTATTGTGATGTGGTGAGATTTGTATGGTATGAGGGGATTCGCAATAACCCAGACATTTCTAGTAACTAATTGCTTATATGTCAGTGAAGCCTAGATAAATGATCTGCGCTTCAATGACAGATTGAGTATAGTAAGTTCATAGATAAACGTTAGTAAAATAGTGGTTTCAGATGACCTGCATCAAAATCACCAAGGGTTCATGTTAAACTTCCTCAGCCCCAGGCTTCCCTGGTGGTTCAGTGGTAAAGAATCCACCTGCTATTGCAGGAGACATGAGTTCAGTCCCTGGTCTGGGACAACTAATCCTGTGTGCCACAACTACTGAGCCTGTGCTCTAGAGCTGGGGACCACAACTACTGAAGTCCATATGCCTAGAGCACATGCTCCACAAGAGAAGCCACCACAATGAGAAGCCTGTGCATGGCAAAGAAGAGTAGCCCCATCTCACCACAACTAGAGAATAGCCCACACAGAAATGAAGACCCATTACAACCACCCCCCCAAAAAAAAATCCTGGGCCCCAACCATTTCCTAAATCTAACTTTATCACAAGAACCCAAATGATTCTTACACAGTGAAGTCTGATAATCCCTGATAGAGATGATGGATGAAAGGGTGCACCTGGATAATTATCACCCAAGGACCATACAGTGTAACAAGAGCGTATAGTTCAGAATGATAAAGAATATTACCAAAAAAAATGGAGTCCCTAGGGAAGCTTGAAGGACCCTACAGAATAATCACAAAACCAGATGAGGATGGTGTCAGGGAAACCAAGTTTTTCAGATTTAGATGTCCCAAGTGAAATCTTTTAAAATACACAGTACTGAAAGTTTGCTTTTTACTTAGCTTTATGCTACATGCTTCAGAGACAGGTTGTTTAAACTCTAAACCTCCAGTACCTAGCACAGAAGATGTATTCAAATTTTTTTGTTTAATGAATGCATGAAAATGTTCAAAGCTTTGTAATGACAAATTGTACTATTTGCCATAAATAGTTTTCTTCCAGATGGAATCTCTTCTGAGGGAGGAGATGCATTATAAAATTTACTTTGTGAAATTTTCTATAAAACATGAGGTAAATATTATTTTCTAACTTTAAATTTTGCTCACATGTAGAAATTTTCTTAGAAAAATGGTTATTTTATATATACATATTTGGACTTAGATACTCATAACATTTGAACTGGCAAAAATTGTTGTTCTTTCACAACTAAAATGTAACTATCTCTAACTATTATTCAATACAACAAGAAATCATTTAAGAAGATGCTAATATGACTCCTTTACAATGATTTATCTGTGCTCTTTCATTTTCTCTGTGTTATAAATCTCCACATTGGAGATGATTGTAGCAGCTTTTCAGGTATACATTAGATGAGTTGGCATACATAACCCAGGGCTGTATATTTTAAAATACTCTAACCAGGATTCATTTTTTAAAGAATGAAAAAAGGAAAGAAAAGAAAAAGGCATAAAATGGCCCTGCATATTATATCTCTGTCAGCATATTAATGTGCCCAGCTTTTCAGCATCCTCTATTTCAATTTTGATTTGGTTACTCAGTGCCATTTAATTCACCACTTCCATTTTAAAACTCCATACACCTTTCCAATGCCCACTGAAATTTTTATTTTTATTTAGCTTATTTATTTGACACATGAACTTTTAGCACAAAACAATGAAGCAAATACAAGGAGGTTATTAAATTATTGCAATAAGTATTCTAGAAATCAGAAGAAAAAACACCTCCTGTGTTGGGAAGGAATATTCATGTAAATGAAACATATATATATACATATATATATATATATATATTTCCTATATATGTTTCAGCCAAAAGAAATGGCTTCTTTTGCCCTTCAGGTGAAAAGTCTGAATCTGCATTTAAATGGAAAGAATTCTAATTTAGATTTCAGCAACTGGAATCAAAAAATAGAAATCAGGTGTTGGCTGAAAAGTTGCCTTTCAGGTTATACTGAGTTATACATACATGAAGATTTAGATCTAATCAAACATATCAGATTAATTCTCTCAATAAAATATCCAGTCCATATCTAATTTAATCATCAAATACCTATTCCCCAGAATAAAGTAGTTTAAAATATCCTTCTAGTAGTTCATTCTGTTACATTTTTAATATTTATTTTAGATTCCAAGGTACAAAGAAAAACAATGTATTGTTAAAATAGCTCTGTACGTGAGTCTCGATTTTGTACATATTTTTATAACACTGCTCACTGAAAACATCTTCTGGAAACCTTTAAAATAATAATGAAAAGCTATACATGAAGGGCCTCATATAATAAGATGCCATTTCTGTTTATATTAATAATGTGCCTGCTTCAAACTCAAACCAGCTGTCAGTCAATTGAGAAATTATTCCCAACTCATAAAATTTCTACAAGTATGGGAACTCCATGTGAGCAGAGATACCATCTGTCCTGTATACCATCTATGTCTTGCACCAATAAGATAATTCAGCATTTTATAAGCATTCTATAGAAGTGAGTTTTGGATAACTTAATCAATTAAGTAATAGCTTAATTGAATTTTCCAAGAACTCAAAATGTTGAAATAAACATTGATTACAGTAACTCATGATATATTAGAAATCAAAAGTGGAAGAGACCTTGGGAAAAACAGTTGATTGACTGTCTGTTTCTCAAACAAGAATCAGAAGTGTCTATATAGAAGGGGCTATACTTTGTACAACTCCACATTCTCCTCTTCGATCAAAAAATGCTGAACACAAGTATTGTTCTTGCTGTTGTTCAGTAGTTAAGTCGTGTCCAACTCTTTGTGAACTCATGGACTGCAGAATGTCAGGCTTTCCTGTCCTTAACAATCTCCCAGAGTTTGCTCAGATTCATGTTCATTGAGTTGGTGATGCTATCTAACCATCTCAATATTTAATAATTGAATCAGAGTGGGAAACTGTAACTTCCCCCTCTGAGCTTCCATGTTTATAACAATATTACATAATTATGTTTTCACAATCTTTGAACATTCTGTTCCTTCTCCCAGGAATGCCCTCCCTCTGCACTTCACTTGACTATTATCTAATACCCCATGCCATCTCTGCATCCTTTGGCAGAGACAATATTTAAATGCTGTTCTTTTTCATAGGTTGTTGCCAGGAAGGGGATGTCCACTCAGCTTCCACATTTCCCAGGTCCATTTGTATCTTTATTAAGAAGATGTGGCAAGAATACACAGAAGAACTGAACAGAAAAAGTTTTAATGACCCGGATAATCACGATGATCATTCACCTAGAGCCAGACACCCTGGAGTGTGAAGTCAAGTGGGCCTTAGGAAGCAATACTACAAACAAAGCCAGTGGAGATGATGGAATTCCAGCTGAGCTATTTCAAATCCTAAAAGATGTTGCTGTGAAAGTGCTGCACTCAATATGCCAGCAAATTTGGAAAACTCAGCAATGGCCACAGGACTGGAAAAGGTCAGTTTTCATTCCAATCCCAAAGAAGGGTAATGGCAAAGAATGTTCAATCTACCACAAAATTGTACTCATTTCACAAGCTAGCAAGGTAATGCTCAAAGTCCTTCAAGCCAGGCTTCAACAGAATGTGAACTGAGAACTTCCATGTGTACAAGCTGGATTTAGAAAAAGCAGAAGAATCAGAGATCAAATTGCCAACATTCTCTGGGTCAAAGAAAAAGTAAGGGAATTCCAGAAGAACATCTACTTCTGCTTCATTGACTACATGAAAGTCTTTGACTGTGTGGATCACAACAAACTGTGGAAAATTCTTAAAGAGATGGGAATACCAGGCCACCTTACCTGCCTCCTGAGAAATCTGTATGCTAGTCAAGAAGCAACAGTTAGAACCTGACATGTAACAACAGACTGGTTCCAAATTGGGAAAGGAGTACATCAAGGCTGTATACTGTCACCGTGCTTATTTAACTTATATGCAGAGTACATCATGAAAAATGCCAGACTGGATGAAACTCAAGCTGAAATCAAGATTGCCAGGAGAAATATCAATAACCTCATATGCAGATGACTCCACCCTAATGGTAGAAAGTGAAGAGGAACTGAAAAGACTCTTGATGAAGGTGCAAAAGGAGAGTGAAAAAAACTGGCTTAAAACTCAACATTCAAAAAACTAAGATCATGTCATCCAGTTCCATCACTTTATGGCAAATAATTGGGGGAAAATGGAAACAGTGACAGACTTTATTTTCTTGGGTTCCAAAATTACTTTGGATGGTGACTAGAGCCTTGGATGCTTGCTCCTTGGAAGAAAATATGTGACAAAACTAGATAGTATTTTTAAAAGCAGAGACACAACTTCGCTGACAAAGGTCCTTATAGTCAAATCTATGGTTTTTCCAGTAGTCATGTAAGGACATGAAAGTTGGAACATAAAGAAGGCTGAGCACAGAAGAACTGATGTTTTTAAATTATGGTGCCTAAGAAGACTCTTGAGAGTCCCTTGGACAGCTAGGAGATCAAGCCAGTCAATCCTAAGGAAAATCAACCCTGAATATTCATTGAATGGGCTGACGCTGAAGCTGAAGCTCCATACTTTGGCCACCTCATGTGAAGAGCCAACTCATTTGAAAGGACCCTGATGCTGGGAAAGTTTGAAGGCAGGAGGAGAAGGGGGTGACAGAAGATGAGGTGGTTGAATAGTATCACAAGCTCAATGGACACAAGTTTGAGCAAACTCTGGGTGATAGTGAAGGACAGGGAAGCCTAGCTTGCGGCAGTCCGTGGGGCGGCAAAGGGTCAGGCATGACTGAGCAGCTGAACAAAAAGCAATAACTTAACTGATGCATGTGGTATCTCAGGGAAGTCTTCTACATCTCTTCTATCAAAGAAAATTTAACTATGTAAATCAAGGAGACCACTGACCGGAGTTTTCATCTACAAAGACATTATGCATCACTGTAATTTTATCAATTGGAAAAGAACCTCCTCTCAGGAATAGCACTTATATGAGTGGAAGGATATATTTTTTTTAAGCTGCTTGTCTGGGTGGCGGGGCTTGGGGGTGGCCAGGAGGCTATTGAGAGTATGCACAAATAGTGAAAGTTCTTAAAATGGCCTTATAAGAATGGTGGGTCTGATTAATTGCGTATTTTCTGTTTCATGGGGGGATGCACACCGTGATCAGAAAAGAGTGGCTCAGGGCAATACTAAGAACAAATACTGTCCCCACGCAGTCCTTCTCAAACTGATTCTGTGTAGTACTCAGTCTCAATGCAGATTATACATTGAACAAACATTTTTCTATCATCCTCTAAAACTGTGTTAAATTTTTGACCTCACAATTCATTCATTTGTCTAAATTTGGACTTATTCTTATGTACCGTGTGGTGTACTGCATGATATCCATCAATACTATTTATATATACACACACACACACACACACAAGTGCCTTTTCTAACTGTGTAAGAAACAAATAATGTATTTTATGGAACATAGTAGGCTTGAAATATTTGTTCAATGATTAACGACATAGTAAGACAATTTATTCCACTACTGTAAAGGTAAATATACTCCCATAGTACAAACTGGCAGAAGCATTAATAAAGAGAGGGTGTTATTTACCTAAAGGAGTAGACCAATAGAAAGTACTATCACGTAGGGCTTAAGCATTTGGACTTCAGAACAACTGACTTTTTTGCTCCACCCTGTCTAACCCTTGTTGCCTGTGACCTTGAGGAAACTACACAAATCATCATCACTTTCATTTTAATATATGCCACATAGTGTTTAATGAGATTCGAATGAGATAATTTAAGTGCTTGTTGTACTATATGTTATTTTAAAAACTATCAATACATGTTAGCCATAATTAATATTATTTCTTGAAGACAATTTATGGACTCCCAACTAAATTCTTTGTTCAAAAAAATTCTGTATTTGAAACGTATTTAAACTGTTAGTCCTTTCCCCATCAATTGTTAACTGTATATATTAATATTAAAATTATATAAATTTATAAAATGGGTTTTTTGACCCTCACAATGTGCAAACCTCATTTCATAGACTTATGATGTCTTCAAGTTTCTCTTCTGGAGAAAATGAGAAATGAAGATAACACATCTGTTATAGTGACCTATGCTAAAATAGATGGGCTACAAACTTGATTGCTAGCTCCACTTTTGCCATCAAGTTGCTAATCATATTTGGGGAAGTTATTTAACCCTTCTGAACTAGTTTGCTCCTCTAAAAATGGCAATCAGAGAAATAGCTCTTTTCAAAATTCAACTTAAAGGAAAAACTAACATGAATGATTTTAAAGTGTTTTCTCAATATAAAATTCACATAATGTTCCAGCTATCGTAATAACTCTGTATGTAGACAGAGTTACTAAACTTATCTTTGTGAGGATTTCATATTGTAAGTAAAGGTCAAATCACTACATAGTATACCTGAGACTAACATGATATTGTATGTCAACTCTATTTCAATAAAAAGAAGAGAGTTAACTTTTACAAGTGTATGTTTCCATTTCTAATCACTATCTGCTACAGTGATTACCAGGAAAACGAAGTTGATGGAGTAATTGATTGATTGATTGATCACTTCATTACATTAATCTAGAAATAGGAAAAATATGATCTTGTACCTCACCTGAAAGACATCTGCATCAAATCCTCCTCCACTTTGCAGTATAAAAGTGTGCTTATGTTGAAGTGCCTCATTTACAGGAAAAAATAGCTCCCTGCCAAAAAAGAGCAATGTAACATAATTACTCTTGGCTTGGAAGCCTACTATTAGTTTATTCAATGACTTTCTCAAATGGTGCTGGGAGAATTTGACATGAAACATTTTTGTTAGAAAAAACATCTCTTAGCTTATGTATAATATAGACACAGAAGAAAAATGTGAACAGTGGGAATAAGCCTACATTCAACAGTGACAAACTACTTGCCACAGAAATTTCTTAGGTTTAAAGTCCCTGGTTGTATTCTTGGGTTATGAGTGAGTGGTACACAATATTACGATACATTCTAACATCAAACCGGTGACTCTCTTCTGCTTGATCATATAACCAGTTACCTAGCCATTCAGACCTACTCAAATAGGGCAAGGGGATGGTATCTCATAGAAGGGAGAAGCAGGTGAGACATAAAAGGATCAGTACTTGGATAAAACCAAACATCTAGAGTGTTGCATTTTTATTGTGAGATATCTGAAGAACACAGTGACGATTTTCAAAGCAGCAAAACAATAAATATGTCAACATGAAACTCTTACAAACTCTTGCTAACCAAAATTTATTAACATAGAAGTTTATGGCTCAAGTCTGTGAAATTTCAATGCCCCTTTATGAGGCAGTACAAAGTACTTTGGGCTTCCCTCGTGGCTCAGACAGGAAAGAATCTGCCTGCAATGCAGGAAACCCAGGTTCAGTCCCTGGGTTGGAAAGACCCATGGGGAAGGGAATGACTACACACTCCATTATTCTTGCCTGGGAAATCCCACAGACAAATAAGTCTGTTGGGCTACAGTCTATGGGGTTGCAGAGTTGGACACGACTGAGCAATGAAGCACACACACGTTCATAAAGTACCTTAGATTTGAGGGTCACATAGCCATTGGTTTAAATACTGTTTCATCGCTTGCAATAATGACTTAGGGCAATTAACTTAATCTCCCCAAGTCTCATTTTCTTAATGGGATAAAAAGAATAATAATAGTTCTAATTCTTGAATTATGAAAATTAAATAATAAGATGATAAAATTTTCTCAAGAAGATGGTATATATCAATTCCTGATACATCATTTTTATAGATACAATTGACAGTGTTAGATAGACAGGTGTGAGGCACAGCATAGTAGTTGTCCATGTGGGCAAATTATGCTACAGTTTAAATGGGACATCAAAGGAATCCAGCAATAGTGCTTTCAGGACTGGCAAGTACAAAAGAGAGTCGTTTTCTCTATCGAAGCAGGGACTAGAGTACATGGTAACACAGCAGCAGGTTAGTTATTGAAGTCATGTTTATAGGACAAACAAGTGAAAAACTGATTTACAAACATAGGTTTCCAGTGATAAAAGAGATGTCAAATATTTATTCCCATATTCATCCCATGGATGAAAAAATAAGTTTGGAAATGTAATTGACTTGCGCAAAGTTGTACAGTGATATTGGGTCTAGGATTTTAAGCCAATTGAAAGAACATATTTCTAACTACTGTACAATATTGTCCATCATATGTAAAGGTGGAACTAAGAGATCTCAGTTTGGGTAATTACAAGGATAACACATATAAAACTAATAGTACAAGTCTAACATGGGAACAGACATAGCTATCTAGTAATCCCTGATTGAAATGGAACATACACTTGAGAGTTTTACATCTGAAAGCTCAGGAGGGTACAAGGAGTGATATATATTAAACCACAAAAAAAGGACAAAATTACCTCTACTAGTATTACTACATCTGCAGCAGCTATTGTTACTGATAACAATAATAATAATAATATGACTAGTAGCATTAATAGAAATGTATTGCCCAAAAAGGGGGGAAGGGGAAATGTTAGTCCTACTTCCCTCTATTGACCATTGTGGTAGTGATGTTAAAAAGAGAAAATTTTAAAAATGGGTTATGATCAAAATTTAATTATCATAATAGTTAAAAGCATGTTATATAGAAGATTTAATTTGAAGATAATTTTTGAAGCATTGATATAATTAGCAAGAATTAAGTCTATTCTGTTTTACCACTGGGAGAAATCTAGGAATAATAGGTAAAAGGAAATAATATGTTGGAATTAACCTATAAGAATGTTCTTTTAATAAAGGGGCTCAGAAAATTATAAATAATAATTTAAAACTTGCTAGTACTGTGTATGTTTTGATTTCACTTATTTACATTGATTCCCCTGGGAGGTTAGGGGTACTGTTTAGGGGATTAAAGAAGACAACATGGAAGAGATTCAATCAGATATTTATGATCTCTCCCTAATATTGAAGCCTCCTTCCCTAATTTAACTGACCAACTTTACTTACTGATCCACATCTTTAATGCTGTAAAAGTACAAAATATTTTAATTTTTGTGTCATCAAACAAAATGGAATTGATTAAAAAGTATAATACTTACATGTTCACTTCAGCAGCAGATATACTAAAATTGGAACGATACAGAGAAGATTAGCATGGCCCCTGCGCAAGGATGACATGCAAATCTGTGAAGCATTTTATATGTTTTCATGCTCAGGATTGCAATTTCTGGAATTTATTGTGAGATGGGATTTTTACAAATCTCTGCCAAACTTATCTCTTTGCTTAAGACTTTCCACTACTATATGTATATGTATTGCATCATGTGAAAAAGTTTTGAAATTAAAATGAATAAAAAGTAGTTCTTCAACCAACCATGAGGGAAGATAGATGGGCAAAGTTGGCAAAATATGAATATGCAAAGAAAATCCCATTTTGAAAATATTAAGGCTTAAAAATAGAGACTGTAATGTTATTCATAACTGTGCTAGACCAATATGAAGAAATAGATGTTTCCTCTTTTTGAGAAATGTATTAATGTAACTAAAATATATTAAGACTTTTAAAAAGAAAGTATAATACTTATTTTATATATGTACATATATGGTCAATCAGTTATATACTCTGAATTATTTCACTTGTACCGAGAGACATGTTTTGAATGTTTCCACAAGGTGCCCTACAACAGCTCGGAGAAGCACACTGGAGTCTCATTTGATCACCCTCTTGTTCAGAACCACTATCTTCAGTGTGATTTCTCAGGAAATCATACACTCTGGGCACCTCACTATCTGTTCCATTTTGTGCCTTTTGCTGGAAGGCTTTCTTCTTCCTGAATTCTATATTTTGGCATGTCCAAGAATTCCACCCCATTATTGTATCTATTCACACTTATCCCCAAGTGACTTCCTCTGTTTGCAGATTTAATTTCTATCTATACACTGACAGCTCCTGGCATATCTGCAGTTCCTCTCTCTCCTTTTAGCCTATCTAACACTGGCTTGTAGATGTCAAAGAATCATGTCAAGCATAACACTTCCAATCCCTCCATTCTCTCCCAATTTCCCCCGTTCTGAAATAGTTCCACTATTCACTCAGTTTATGTGGTCCAACTGAGACATATGTGTTCAGTCATGTCTGACTCTTTGTGACCCCATGGACTATTGCCCACCAGGTTCCACTGTCCGTGGAATTTTCCAGGCAGGAATACTGGAGTGGGTTACCATTTCCCTCCCCAGGGGAATCTTCCTGACCCAGGGATCGAACCAGTGTCTCTTGCATTTCCTTCATTGGTGGGTGGGTTCTTTATCTGCTGAGCCACCAGGGAAGCTGGTCCAACTGAGGGATCAGTCTTTACACCTCTTTGTAATCACTCTATCTAATCCATTGGCAAGTGCTTTTGACTCTAGCTTCAAGTCACACCCTGACAACAAGCACATCTGATAACTCTATCATCATCCTGGCCAAGTCACTGTCATCTCTCACACTGACTGTCACTACAGACTTCTATCTCTTTCACTCATACCTCCTATTGCTAGTTTCATGTGCAGCAACCAGAATAATCTATTAAAAAATAAATCAGATTATGTCAATCTCCTGCTCAAAAACTGGCATGACCTTTTATAATCTCTCATGACTCAGGATGAAATCCAAACCCTTTATCACACTCTACAAGACTCCGTACAATCTAGTTCCTGCTTATCTTCCTGACCTCATCTCATAACACTCTCCATTTTATTCTGCTCTAGCCACTCTGGCTTCTATCTGTTCTCTCTGTTTGCAACACTATTTATTCCCTTAGATCTTCAAAAGTCTCTCTCCTTTTCTTCACTCAGATCTTTGTTCAAAGTTACCAGTTCAGAGAAGCCGTCCTGTTGATTCTTTAAAATAACACCTCTACCAAACCCCCTTCTGTAGCCATCTGTCACCTTATCTTTTTTATGTTCCTCATAGCACTAATTATTGCCCCCACATATATTTATTTATTGCTTGTTTTCTGACTCTTCCACAGAACACTAGAATAAAAATTTCAGTAGGACAGTAAGAATTTTCTGTTTGTTTTAAACACTATTATATGTCTAAAAATTAGAACAGTACTTGGCACATAGTAAGAATAAATTGAGTTAAAAATTATCAGTGATAAGAAATTTGGTGTTATATGAACTCCTACCAGATACTAAATAAAGGATTTATGTTAATGAAAATTCGGGCTAGATAAAGCATTGCTTCACCTATATTTCCCATAGGATTTCTTCAAAGGATTTCATTAGTGTGAGAATTTGAACATATACCCTTCTGACAATCAGATAATGATATTTCCAACAGCACAGGAGCAATACTCAGAAGATGATACAAGCCCAAACCTATGAGGCCATTTGCTGCACTGCTCTGAGAGGTTTCCAAGGTTCCTCTGGCGTGTGTCCCCTCTTGTTGTAGCTGATTTTGTTTGAGTCCAAGAGCATTCCTTGGCTATTGGGCTTTGGCAAAAGCGGAAATTCCACCCAAACTCAATAAGATGCTTGTTACTGCAGATGAGGACACCCAACCCAATAACAACGTGCATATCTGGAACTTCTTTAGAATCTACCTGTTTAAGGCAAAATTGTCTTAGATATAAAATCAGTTTGTACTGAATCCATATCTAAATATTTTATTCAGCCCAATACTTGTATATGTATTTTTGATATCTTAGCTTTTTTAATTCTGATCAGGTTATATTTTTACCTGGTAAATTTGACTTTTAAGGTTTCTTCTACAGTCTATCTGCTTGTACAGTTTAAGCTTTAAAGTGAAGTCACTCAGTCGTGTCCGTCTCTTTGTGACCCCATGGACTGTAGCCTACCACGCTCCTCCATCCATGGGATTTTCCAGGCAAGGGTTCTGGAGTGGGTTGCCATTTCCTTCTACAGAGGATCTTCCAGACCCAGGGATCGAACCCGGGTATCTACCATTGTAGTCAGGCCCTTTAACATCTGAGCCAACAGGGACAGAATCCAAGTTTAAGCTTCATTTGTCTATAAAAGAAAGTCAGTAGTGAGAGGCAAAACACAAGGTCAATAAGTTTCAGCCCAGAACCGGCTCCAGGTTCAGCAGGTCTCATTAAACTAGAGTACTTCAGACAACCTTAGCCCTTGTGTCATCTTTCAAGATCATGTGAGACTCTCTCCTCAAGCTTGTCTTTGTCTCCGTTAGAACCACTCTGTTGCGTCAGTTCCTGCATCCCTCTCACTATCAGGATCATTTCGCTTTGGTGAAGGGCAATTTCAAATTTTAGAGGAAAAGTTTTGGAACTTTTAAATATGGACAGAAATGTTCATTTAAGAGAGGCCTTGGAACAAAAAAGAATACAATTCTGAGTATGCAACGGTTTGCCTTCCTTAAATAGCATGACTCTTTGCGACCCCACGGACTATAGGAAGGTCAGAGACACAGCCGTCCATGGGGTTTTTCAGACTAGAATACTGAAATGGGTTGCCATTTCCTACTCTAAGGGATCTTCTAAGGGATCTTCCTGACCCAGGGATCGAACCCATATCTCTTGGGTCTCCTGCATTGGCTGGATTCTTTACCACTAGCACCACCTGGGAAGCCCTTAAATAGTATGAGGAGGCTCTAGGATATGACCTGAACCACAATATTGTTTCCCTAAAGACTTCCAAGAAAAAGACAAGAAAAGAGGCAAATTCAGTTCTACCTTTTCTATTTGTATCCTACCTTTCCCTGACTTCCACTTCCTCCAATCATAAATTTAATTCAATCTCATGGACTTCTTAATCTTTTTCCCCCTCTTTTTCATGAAGATTTCCTGAAATTAAACTACCCATGAAGGAGATTCCTGGTACATGAACTTCAAGCTCCATTTAGTACATCTCTCTGTGACATTATTAAGGACTTCTCATATCTCAGGACACAAGGGAAAAAAGTTTATTACAATATTCAGAGTCTTCCTAGGCACATACCCTTGAGGCTTCCTTAGCCTCTATCAATGTGCACATCTTTTCTTAAGGCCAGGAAGTGCAAAAACTTGTCTGGAAAAAGCTAGTTGCAGGGTCTGAAAAGGACTTGGGGTTGATGAAACAATCTGAATGAGTTGGGCCAATTTATTTTAGGAGCTATATCTCAGAGATTGCTAAATAAAATTGGATCTTTCCTTCAACCTCACAAACAATGAAAGAGTGAATCTATAAAAGAGCTCAGAGATAAATTAATTAGTGCCTTCAGATAATGTTCAGCATTAGGCTTGGATACTGGCATTTCCATTACCTCTCCAACATTTTTATAGATGGCCTAAAACCAGAAATTGCTGATCTAGTAGGTAAAGAAAAGATTGGATGGCATATCACCCCATTATACAAATTTTAGCCTTTGGCAGAATGCATTGAAGAATATTCACATAGGAAAAAGACAAAAAAAATCTAAAATTCTTATGGATTTAAAAATAATAAATGGAGGTGTTCTAACTTAAAAAAATAAAAATAAAAAATATAAACCCCCTGTGTAACAAGATCACTGCTGGTTTCATATGCAAAAGGAACATTGGGTAATAAGTGTTTCCATCTTAATAAAATACAGAAAAGAACTATAGATACCTGAGGGTTAGGGAGGGGCTCCAAGAGAGATTATAGTATTCAATTTCCAATGATTCTGCAAAACCAACCAGGAGAAGCAGCTCTCAAAATGCAAGGGCAGAAGCAAGACTTTCTAAATGACATAGGTGATATTCTGTGAACTATAAATTCTACCACTATTTTTATACCTCTCTTAGGAATCTTCAGACTACTGACATGGTAGATTTTTCAAATACCACTCAAGAGTCTTCCACTCATCGAGCAGGCAACAATAACTTTCGGCACTCTTGTGGGCCAACTTTCATTCTTTATTTGTGAGAATACAAATTTATTCTTGAGAGATTTTTCCGAAAAGAACTAACAAATCAAGTCTTTTTCAGGTAAACTGTTTCCTGAAATACCTGACATTTCCTATACAAAGCATACACTAGTAGTTCAAGTGGATGTTTTTCAATCTTGTGTCCTCAATCCAATCCCAACTGGAGGAATTTCTTGAGGTCCCTGATACCCCATGCCAAGACTCACTGATATCTTAAAAATATTAGGGGCTGATCCCATTTAAAAAATAAGTAATTTATCCAAGCTTTTACCCAAATTTGCTCAATATCCCTTGAAACCTAAAGCAAGGAAAGCTCTAATTCTATCACGGAATATATTGATATGTCAAAAAGGGACACTTTTTTTCTTTATGTTATCAACTGCAATATTCTTATATCACTTGTAGGGGGAAAAAAAAAGACCTAATATATATAGACATAGATTTGTGCAAGATCATAGTGTTATAAATAAAATGTGATCTACTATTTCTCACTGGCCCCCAAACTCAAACATCACTTTGTTTTCAGTACTATCTAAACTCATCTCCTTTAGTATTATGTGTTTGTACTGTTTCCTTCTACTATCCTTCTAAATTTCAAGCCAATATTTATTTGCCTTGTCATGGGAAAATCAATAGCATGCCAAGTGTATTATGTGTAAGTCACATCACTTGTGTCCAACTCTTTGTGACCTCAGTCCGTGGGATTCTCCAGGCAAGAATACTGGAGTGGGTTGCCATGCCCTCCTCCAGGGAATCTTCCTGACCCAGTGAACCTGAGTCTCTTCGTCTCCTGCCCTGGCAGTGGCTAGGTACCACTAGCGCTACCTAGGAAGCTGATGTACGGAAGCCCTCTTCTACTTCTCTCAATCAAGATCTATACATGATAAAATTTCCTTGTGAATTATCTCTTTTATAATATTTAGATAGATGGCCTACTGTAAAGCCCGAGATAAATTTATAATTTCCAACTATTTGTTAAATGCACTAATTCAGAAAGGTCTTCCCAGATGGCACTAGTGGTAAAGAATCTGCTGGCTGATGCAAGAGATGTGGGTTCAATACCTGAGCTGGGAAGATGCCCTGGAGTAGGAAATGGAAACCCACTCCAGTGTTTTTGGCCTGGAAAATTCCATGGACAGGGGAGCCTGAAGGACTAGAGGCCATGGGATTGCAAAGAGTCAGACACAACTGAGCAATCATGCATGCATGCATTTAATTCAGAAGAGATACAAAGAAAATGCAATTCTATCAACCAAAGTTCATTATTGAGAACACAATATATCCAAGAGGTACATCCCTAACCTCTAAGAGATTGTACATATCTGGAATTTTTCTAGATCAATTCCAAAATCAGCTCTGGGAATTTTTTTTTATCATTAGCTACCAAGAGTATTACAGATATTTTTCTAGGACTTCATCTGATTTATATCATTGATCTCCAAGTTTTGAATTCTATTCAGGAGAAAATAATCATGACAAAGCTTTTGGTAAGGAGGAGTCAAACTAGTTCAATGGTCAACTGCCAACTTTAGGATTGCCTAATTACCACACATTCTCTTCCTTTTTGATCATTTATAATCTAGTCAGACACTAGATGTATTTTGAGGTATAACAAATGGAACATATTCTTCTTTTTAAAGAGATACAGTAGCAGCTACAAAGTTTCTGGAATCTATGGTAGACTTAGTTGTTGTTTCTTCTTGCTGTGCTACTGTTGACAGAAAACACTAAGGACTCCTCAGTTAGTTGGATTACCTCCTATGAAACACTATTGCCTTCCATTTTTTGTATCACTATCCCTTGTTAAATCCTAAACCCAGTAATTCTCCTTCCCTTACCTGAGGGAGAAGAATCCTATTGTTATCAATTTTTAGGTTACAATCTAAGCCTTATTCAAAGCTATTGAAAATTCTTTAGGAAAAGCCTGATTTAATTTTATTTGCTAATGCTACTTACCTGAAAACAAAGTCTGAATATTGTCAATATACAAAAAGACTCCCACACAACTTATCTCAGTTCAAAAGTCTGAGTTGATCACTCTCGCTTAGGTTTTCCAGACATTTTGTTGAAACATTTATAAAGCACACTACTGCCCTATCTTCACACTAACCCCAAGAAAAATCCTAATTGAAAAATGGATCATTTTAAATAGGAACTGGCAGTGTTACCCAGTTTATCCACACTCATTTCACCCTTTCATTAACACTTTTATTCAGTCAACAGTATTTCTTGAGCGGCTACATTATATCATTGTTGAAAGTTTCAGAACATAGGTTTATTGTTTTTCCCCAGTTGTTGAGATATAACTGACATATAAAACTATATACATCTATACACCATAATGTATATTATGGTAGTGATTACTACCATCAGCTTAGTTAACATTTATTATTTCTTGTAGTTACAATTTTTTCTTGCGATGAAAACATTTAAAATTTACTCTCTTAGCAACTTTCAAATATACAAAACAGTACTGTTAACTGTGGGCTTCCTAGGTGGCGCTAGTGGTAAAGGAACCAGCTTGCAAATGCAGGAGACTTAGAGACACAAGTTTGATCCCTGGGTCTAGAAGATCCCTGGAGAAAGAAATGACAATCCACTCCAGTATTTTTGCCTGGAAAATTCCATGGACATAGAAGCCATGGGCTACAGTCCATGGGGTCTCAAAGAGTCAGGCACAACTGAGCTCACACACACACCCTGATTACTATAGTCATCATGCTGTACATTACATCTCCAGAATTTATTTATTTTATAACTGGAAGTTTTTACCTCTCAGCTTTTTTCTCACCCAATTTCTCCGCTGCTCGCCACTGCCTCTAACCACTAATCTGGTCTCTTTCCACGGGTTTATTTTTTATAGATTCCACACCTAAGTGAGATAATATAGTATTTGTCTTTCTCTGACATTTCATTTAGCATAATGTCCTCAAGATCCGTCCATGTTGTTACAAATGGTAGGATTCCTTCTTTTAATAACCAAATAGCATTCCACTGTGTATATATATATATATATATAAACATTTTCTTCCTCCGGTCATTTGTCAGAGGACATTTAGATTGTTCCCATGCCTGGATTATTGTAAAGAATGCTGCTATGAACTAGGGGTACAGATATCTCTTCATGAGAATGATTTTTTTCCCCTTCAGATATACACCCCAAAGTGACATTGCTGCGGAAATTTAGGTTTAAAGGATTATCTTGAACATATGTTTGATTGGCAAAAATACTAGGAGGAGGTATGTACATACTTAGGAGGTATGTTTATTTAGGATGGCTTAAACTGATGTTGAAGCTGAAACTCCAATACTTTGGCCACCTGATTCGAAGAGCTGACTCATTTGAAAAGACCCTGATGCTGGGAAAGATTGAAGGCAGGAGGAGACGGGGATGACAGAGGATGAGATGGTTGGATGGCATCACCAACTCAATGGACATGAGTTTGGGTAAACTCCAGGAGTTGGTGATGGACAGGGAGGCCTTGCATGCTGCGGTCCATGGGGTCACAAAGAGTCGGACATGACTGAGCGACTGAACTGAACTGAACTGAAAGTGTCTAATAGCAATCATGAAGGACATTATATAAAATTACTAAATCTTAATCTGTATTCCACTCAGCTGTGCATACACTATGTACAGTTCTGAACTAGGTTTAGAAAAGTGAACCCAACAAAGATGGCCCAGACTCATGTGGAGTTTATTGAAATTTTTTCAAGTCCCCACATGGGTTGATACATTTGGAAACTCAGAATTTCCCCTAATCTGAAGCTCGTATTGTCAAAAAATTGCTAGTCGGTACACAATATCCAGCCAACCTTTTGGCCGTACTCCATACCCTGTCACCAATCATGAGAGTCACCTAAATTTTCTGTAAACAGCTTAGGATAAATTCTAGGCAAAATGCCAACATTTGTCTATATCTTGCTGTTATTCCTGGAAATTTCTCCCCAATCCTCCACAGTTGCTTTCCATTGGTCCTTTCACAAGCACAGAACCTATACCTCTTTAAAAATATTTTATGAGGTTATTTTTATAAGTAAAAATCTTTCACTACTCTACAGACTTGATACTGATTTTTAAACTGAATTTTTAGCCAAATAGAAAATTCCTCACTATATTCTGTGAAGTTGCTCAGTCATGTCTTTCTCTTTGTGACCCCAGGCTTTGTAGCCCACTAGGCTCGTCCGTCTATGGGATTCTCCAGGCAAGAATACTGGAGTGGGTTGCCATTTCCTTCTCCAGGGGATCTTCCTGACCCAGGGTTCGAACCCAGGTATCCCACATTGCAGACAGACGCTTAAACCTCTGAGCCATCAGGGAAGCCCACTATATTCTAGAAGTCAACAACTAGAGAACAATAATTAATTAGGATGTCATTTTGATTTTTTAAATATACCAAGTACATTATTTCAGAAATGCATACTACATTAATTCTGAATGAAAATGGAATAAAAGAGACTTTTAACTCCAGTTTCATTTAGAAATGTTCATATATGCATAAATATTATTTTACTAATTCTAATATTAAGTGAATGCCAGAATCAAAACAAAGCCTTCATTTGAAACTGAGAAGTATAACTTGAAATCCAAAATATATATTTAGAAATTTTATCTTTAAAAATCACCTTTAAAAAGGAGCTGAGGAACATACTGAAATATGGATGGTATCCCATGATCAGAGTTCTTATATTTTTGGAAAAATAACTTAGCCATTTAATTAGTATTGTTAAAATGGATCCCTATTAAATCTTCTATAGCTAATAATAAAGGCATTTATACATTTGTCTATAGGAAATGATTGTCACTAAAATATGTTCTAGATTGGGCAGAGCATCTCCAACAAGGACTCTATACCCTGGAAGGTGTAGAATATACTACCCCCTTCATAGCATATACTAGGTGACAAATTGCCAAGTGGCTTGAGTATACTCTCAATTTACTATCAAAATTATTACTAAGACTTTATTGTAATCATATATGTAGAGACCTCATCCTAATAAGGGACTTCCCTGGTGGCTCAGAAGGTAAAGCATCTGTCGTAAAGCGTCTGTCTACAATGAGGGAGACCTGGGTTCGATCCCTGGGTCGGGACGATTCCCCGGAGAAGCAAATGGCAACCCACTCCAGTACTCTTGCCTAGAAAATCCCATGGATGGAGGAGCCTGGTGTCCATGGGGTCTCAAAGGGTCGGACACGACTGAGTGACTTCACTCGCTTACTCTATCCTAATAAAGTAAAAGGAGGAGATTGTCTGATTTTTCTTTAGCCATCTGGGAAAGCCAGGAAAAGTGAAGAGAAGTATGTGGGATAGGAAAAAAATTGCTTAACTGTGTGGGAAAGTGTGATTTGGTAGCCCAATGTGTAAAGTTAAATGTAACATAAGAAAAAGCTGTGTTTAATAGAGGTAAAATATCTCATTTTGCCCTTTGCTGAGAAGTTACTGGACTGGGTTTCCATGATTGCTTGTAGATCAGAATATGATAATTCTCATACAAATTTGCCTGATTAAAAAGAAAAAGAGAAAAAAAAGGTAAATTAAAAAAATAGAGAAAGAGAGAGAGATTAGAAAACACCTGTTTTTGCCACAGAGCACAGGGTAACTTTAAATGTTTACAACTGAATATATTCCTCCCTTTTCGTTTCACAATTAGGTAGTAGCTCCGTCAGAATTTAGTTGCATATTTTTATAAGACAAAATTTTCTGTAGGAATACATACTTAAAATTCTCCACATTTATAAGGATATTTTCACCTACAGATATATTTATATCAACATATATTTATACCAATGTTCCCAAGTTTTCAAATGCCTAAATTCCACACGTGTCTAGCAGTGTCTTTATTTTCATAGTTACAAACGTATCCCTACTTAATACTAAAGCCATAAGAATTCATTTATAATCTACTTTTCAGGATATGTTTTTGCTACATAAGCATTTTAAAAATGTCTGCTGGAACATTATTGCCTTCCATTTGATAGATAAGTTTCCTTTCACTTGAAATAAATGAGCTTCTTCAGGTTGAAAATTATTGTTTTAATGTTCATTTAGATTTAAACTGGAAAAGAATTTGCACACACACACATGACTGTTTGCTCCTGAAGATCACTGTCATATTGTAATTCCAAAGATATTTTTCCTCCCTGATGGATTAGTCCAGATGTGTCCAAACCTGTCACAAATCAGAAAAAGGTTAAAGATCATGTAATTTCTGTGTTGGACCCTCTGTCGAGTCGTGTTTACTGTCACCGAAAGGTTAGACTAGAGAAGAGAAGAATGAGGCTGATGAATAGTGCAGGATGCGTGTCAGTGTAATGAAAGAGGTGGCAGGCACCTGTTTTCAGCAGTGAAAAGCCGTCCAGATTTTGTCCTGTCACTTTTAGTTTTTCAAAAGTGCATTGCTTTTAGGTCTGGATCCTGAACATGCCTTAAGGCATTGGGACCTTGGAAACAAATAATTCATTAATATGTTTCCTGCCAGTTCTTTGAAGAAGTGGTCCTTTCCCTTTGTTGATGTGTCTGCCTTACTTCATTGCATATTACCATCTCCAAGCCTTTTTGAGTGAAGAGTTAGAATTATGTTGGGCTCTTTCTATAAGAAAATGGTAGTAAGGAAAATCAGAAGCAGTGAAATTCATTGTATTACTGTTCATATGTAAATTTGCTCTAATGTAGCGGTCTTTAAAAAACCAAAATAAGTCAGTCTTTCATCTTTTCCTATCTTGGTTAAGAATTTTTGCAAAAGAAAAATTAATACTCACAATATGAGAACACATTTTTATTGTACAGTTGTAAGTATATAATGAAATGGTTAATTTAAAACTCCAGGGTTTTTGACCAAGCTGAGGTCATTCTCACATGATGGAAGATAGTATTTCAAACAATCTTAAGTAGATTTTAGGTTTTCTCAAGATAGCTACAGGTGAGTTTGGCTAGAGGCGAAGGTTAATTTTTCCAAAGTTTTAGAGGTGATTTTAAATCTGAATGACTCACAAGTATAGCAGTTAGTAAAGTGGTATAGTTAGATACACAACTTCCTTCCTTCTAAAGAAATGTGGTTTCTTTAAGTGTCTGTCCTTAACCACATTACGCAATTTCTGTTTATTTTTTCCCTAAAATTTCTCCTTATATCAAATATTATTGTGCAGATAATAGTCATATTTATTTACATATACTTCAACCTTTCTCTTGAATTCACTAGACTGTATACTTTTCAAAAAGATATCTTATTGGCTTCCCTGCTGGCTCAGTGGTAAAGAATCTGCCTGCCTCAGCAGGAGACATGGTCTGAGCCTTGATCCGGGAAGACCCCACACGCCACAGAGCAACTAGGCTGGTGTACCACCGCTATTGAGTCTGTGCTCTAGAGCCTGGGAACTGCAACAACAGAGCTTGCATTGCAGCTACTGAAACCCACAATTCCTAAAGCCTGTGCTTTGCAACGAGAGAAGCCGCCACAATGAGAAGCCCGACCACCGCAGCTAGAGGGTAGCCCCCACTTTCTGCTACTAGAGAAAGCCTGCCCAGCAAGGAAGACCCAGCACAGTCAAAAATAATAAATGAAATTATATATTTTTTAAAAAGATATCTTATTCACCAAATCACAGTATCTGACAGTTCCAGGAACAGTATAACCTCTGAGTGGAGAGTAGATTCTGAGCCAGCATGTTGTTAAGAGTTAAATCTAAGCTGAAAAGAGAAGAATGAAAAAGATAAACTCTTATCCAGGGACTGGAGGATGGTAAAGCAGAGCTTGGGCTGTTTGGGGTTGATAAGCAGAGCTTCCTCTTAGCTTTCAAAAGTCAGGAGGAAGTCAGAGGAGTAACAGGGCCTTGGAAAAATACTGCTATTGAATGGGTTGTGAGGGTGTTACATGTCATCCAATCTTAGGACTAGGGAAGGAACAAGCTCTTCATAGAATTTCTGAGAAAAGTAGATTTGATACTAAATGGTCACCTCCTTTACCTGTAGGAAAGGTGTGGCACTCTAAAGGAGTTGAAGTATCTTACAATCATCTTATACTAATTGTAATATTAGTATATTTGACTCCAATGTCAATTTAATTTCCTACCATACAAAAATAGTTTCAAACGGCAGTCCTTGACCAGCAGCATCAACATCACTTAGGAAATTGTGAGAAATACAATGATCGGCCTCATCACAAACGTACTAATCAGAAAACATAGGGGTGTAGCCAGGAATCTGGTTTTTTTTTTTTTTTTTAACAAGCTCTCCTGATGATCCTGATGCATCTGAGAACCACTGTACTGTACCAAAATGCATCAAATACTCATGGAAAGCCTCAGATTCTTAGGAAACAAAGACAAAACAGGATCTGCCCTAATGCCAGAAAGTGTTATAGGGGTTCAAAGGAAGAAAATATAAAAATACTTTAACAATCACTTTTATTAATTGATTGTTTACTATGTGCCAATTGTATTTGGCAAATAATATAATCTCATTTGATAGATGAGGAAAAGGAAGTGCAGTGACAAAATATAAATTGCCTAACTTTATATAATTGATAAGTGATAGGAATCAGAATCCTCATTCTTTGTTTCATATTGAAATGGGCGTCAGTAGATATACCATCTGACCAGGGCACAACTTAAACATCCTCACTGTATGTGACAGTTTTAGGTTATGCAAAAGCAGTGATGTCATATAATGGATTATTTTCTTCTCCACACCACCCACTTTATTTGTGAGAATTTGAAGCAATGTTTGACTTCAGAGCTAAGGATTAAAATCAAATTATACTGCTTCTGGTTCAAAAAACTTTGAAAAACTTTCATAGACAATGTAGTGTTTGAAAATGGGAATTTTTCCAGGTAAGGTCTCTCAGACTTCAGACAAGCCTTCTTTCTTAATTGTCAGATTATTTCATCCACACAAAAGAAAGATATATTCTTTAAAAGAAATGAAAGCCTAAATAATCAGGTGGCTTTAAGGTCAAATAAAGTGAAAACTTAATATTATGGATCAGGTTGTTAGTGATTTTTGAGTTATCCCTAATTCTCAAATGTAATTAAAAAAATCTATGACTTTTTAAAGGATGCATTCATTATATTAAATATAATACTAGCCTTTACATCTTCACTGATAGCTCCATTGGTAAAGAATCCACCTGCAATGCAGGAGACCCCAGTTCGATTCCTGGGTTCAGAAGATCTGCTGGAGAAGGGATAGGTTACCCACTCCAGTATTCTTGGACTTTGCTTGTGGCTCAGCTGGTAAAGAATCCACCTGCAATGCAGGAGACCAAGGTTCAATCCCTGGGCTGGGAAGATGCCCTGGAGAAGGGAAAGGCTACCCTCTCCAGTATTCTGGCCTGGAGAATTCCATGGACTGTCTAGTTCATGGGGTCGCAAAGAGTCAGAGACGACTTTTCACTTTCACTTCACTAGCTTTTACTTATACTATTCCAACAATGTAAGTGCAGTTTTATACCATTGTAATAATATATCTTTTAGTTAATATTTTAAATGATATGTCTATCATTTAAGCATTTCCTTGCATACCTGAAAACAGAAATGTTCTTAGTTATATTCATTGTAGGCTATAATATTTAGATGCACTCTATCAGAATAAAAAATTCAAACTATTAATTTGGAACTTGTCATATTTGTAAAAATATTTATCACAAATGGGTAAATAAAATGTATATTTTTATAGGGAATTATATAAAATGAATTGTAAAAGTTGTGTTTGCCTCCTGTCCAGGAAACTCATAATAATTGACTTATTATAGCTTTAGAAGCTCTTCTGAATCTGGATCATTTTTGTGAGTCTAATTTCCCTGGAATATATTCTTCTGACCTATGATTCCTATTTCCTACTACCTTGTGTTAATGCCTTTACTTGCTAATATTTTATGTAAAGATTTATTCTCCAGAAATATAGTCTTAAATATGTGTTTTGATTGCACAACACTTCTGCCTTCTATTTCTCTAACTCAACATTCTACTTTGCTCTTTTTTTATGTCTGTTTCTCTGACTGGATAATTTTAAATGACCTATCTTTACGTTCACTGATTCTTTCTTCTGCTTGAGCAAGTCTATTAGTGAAGCTCTCTATTGAATTTTTCAGTTCAGTTATTGTATTCTTCACCTCCAGAATTCTGTTTAGTTCATTTTTATAGTTTTTCTTTTGCTGATATTCTCATTCTGTTCATGTATCATTGTCTTGATTTTGCTGTCTATCTGCACTCTATTGTAATTTACTAAGCTTCCTTAAGACAATTATTTTGAATTTTGGTCAGGCAATTGATAGATCTTCATTTCTTTAGGGTATAATGCTATTGATTAATTTTTTCTGATTCTTTATGTTTGTTGTGGCTTTGTACTGGTTTATGTTCATGTGAAGAAGCCATTTGTTCTAGTTTTTATGAACTGACTTTGCAGGGAAAGATTTTTACCAATTCAACTGGCTAGAGATTGTGGGAGTCTCTCAAACCCTTTTTTAAAATGGCTATGTATGTTCCACTCCTCTCTCACCCTTCTCGGGAAGAATTCTCAGGATTATTCACAGAGCCAGACTTCACAGATTTTCTCCAGATTTCACAGAGTCATGCTTGATGCTAAGAACCATCTGCCCCCTTTCCCTTGGGCAGTACATTAGATTGGTAAGTGTAAATTCTACTTTTCTCTTTCCTACCTGAACTAGAGAACTCAGGATTGTGCCTCTTCTTTCTATTCCACTGAACTGAGCCAGCTGCTAAGATCATAATGATTGTTGTAGTTCATAGTCCTTCTATTTTAGTGCATCCTCCATTAAACATGAACCTGGTGTTACTGTGACATCCAAGAAGACGGCAAAGCCATTAAAACAATCCTTAGACAGAAATTTGCTTATGTTTAGCACATGACACTTCCTTTTTTATATCATTAAATATCTTCAAACCATAATAGCTCAAGATCTAGCTATTTAATCACCTCATGGGGAATATCATGAGCTGCTTAATAAACAGTTATTCACTATTTAGTTTATGTACACTATATCCCTTTCATAATATTATAGGACTTTAGTTATAAAGAGATTTTGGTCAAATTTCTATGTTTGCAGATAAATGCTTATATACTCCTATCTTTCAAAAATCATGTTTCAACTGGTACTTCATTTGTTATTAACATATGAATATTTAGTTATTAAAATGACTGTATTTATATATATTTTTGGAATGAGCACATTCAAAGTGAAACTTTTTTTTTTTACCTTTGAAGTGCATTTTTTCAATCCTAGAGAAGAGTCCATAGCACAGTATTACCATCACTTTATAGCAGTTCCTAAACTGGCATTTATCATGTATCTAAAGAAAATAACCATTCTGAAAATGAGTGAATTCAGGTGTTTCAGCCACTCAGTGTTATGCCAGAATTAGCATTCGAAGGATTCAACTGGAGTGTAGGAATTCTATAGCAAGCAACAGCTGTTTCTCCTCTCTGTTAATGACTACAGTAGACACTAAGCGTCAGGAAATAATGTGGCTTTCTTAAGATGACTGTGGGTTTAGTAAACACACAAGCCTGGGATCATATCCTGTTTCTGCCTTTTACTGGCTAGGGAAACTTCAGCAAATTGTTCAGCTTCTATGAGTTTCGGTTTCCCACTTGTCAAATATAAGTTGCAAGTTGCTGAGAGAATTCACTGAGGCAATGAACATACAATGCCTACCTGTAAACTTCTGAGTTTCTTACAATCCCCTTTATTTCCGTGGCATCACACTTTACAAAGAAATGGTCCAAGACCACTAGAGAGTGACTTCTTAAAGCCAGTAGCTCTGGAATCAGAGTAGCTGCATCAGAATCCCAAGATCAAGTCTTGCTGGCCCTGTTATTCTGCGCTCACCTCCTAGGACTCAGAATTAAAGGAGAACATGCAGAAGTAAAGAGCTTAGTGCAAAATTGACACAACTGACACACAATGACCCAATATTCAGATTCGTTATCTTTGCAGCCTTCATGTCTGGGCTGAAACATTCCACCTATCCTATGGCTTTAGTGAAATAACTGTAGTTGCTGTATTGTTAGGTATTCACAATGTTGATTCTCAAAGGTGATCTGTGAGAGTCATTGCTAACAAAGATAGCTTTGTTAAGAAGATTATTTCACCTGAAATCATTATTTGGCAAGTCTTACAACTTCTTATCCTCAGAACCTATAGTTTAAAAAGGTGTAGGTTATAAAAGACACTAGATATTTGACCGGCCAGAATTCTCATTAAAATAAAAATTTCCAACATGTCACTTCTTGCTATAGGTAGCATGCCTCTCTTCTTTCTTTCTCTCTTCCTTCCTTCCTTCCTCCTTTCCTACTTGCCTCCTTTATTTACACATACACTCATTTATTTAACAAGCTCATTCATGTGAGCTCTGGAGTAGGATGTCCAGGGTTTGAATCCTGGCACCAACTTAATTAATTTGATGTCCCTGTATTAGCTATTTAACCTCTCAGCCTCAAATCTCCTTCTGTCAACATTAGATAATATGAGCATCTATTGCCAAGGAACAACTAAATGAGCTAGTGCAAACCCCCTTGCACAGTGCTTGACATAAAAGTTCAGGAAATCTTAGCTATTATACGCACAAGTTTCTTATTAAATGAGTTTATTATTCCTCCTTCTTGTCCTCTTTCTCTTCCTTTCACTACCACCGCCACTACTTGCCAGCAATCCACAGAGACTGGCTCTGCCCTGGCTGAAACAAAAAGCAAACAAAACAAAATCATCATCTCTGTCTTTATCGAATACACAATTTGTGAATAAACACATAGTATGTGGAGAAACTAAATTGTAAATAGAAGATTATAATTTTTGATAACTATTTGAAGGAAAAACACTCTGGGGACTAACTGGAGGGGGTCCATTTAGGATGTTTGTGAAACTTTTCTCTACTTCTGTGGAAGTTTTGTTTTAGCCAAGATCTGTTTCTAGTGGTCATGTATGGATGTGAGAGTTGGATTGTGAAGAAAACTGAGCACCGAAAAATTGATACTTTTGAACTGTGGTGTTGGAGAAGACCCTTGAGAGTCCCTTGGACTGCAAGGAGATCCAACCAGTTCATCCTAACAGAGATCAGTCCTGGGTGTTCATTGGAAGGACTGATGCTGAAGCTGAAATTCCAATACTTTGGCCACCTCATGCAAAGAGTTGACTCATTGGAAAAGACCGTGATACTGGGAGGGATTAGGGGCAGGAGGAGAAGGTGACGACAGAGGATGAGATGGCTGGATGGCATCACCGACTCGATGGGCATGAGTTTGAGTAAACTCCAGGAGTTGGTGATTGACAGGGAGGCTTGGCGTGCTGCGATTCATGGGGTCGCAAAGAGTCGGACACGACTGAGTGACTGAACTGAATTGAACTGAATTGAAGAGAAGCCACAGATATTTAAAAGAAAGAAGAAGAAGAGTTTGGATGTGTAAAGCAGTGAGAGCAACTTTAGTAGATGGAAAGAGAGAAGAGTGTTAGGTCTCAGACAATGCAGGATTCATAGGTAAGAAAAAATGTTAAATTTCATTTGAATATTTATTTGAAGCATTTATCCTTATTCTTGAAATGGCCGGTGGCCTCTGTTATTGATATTATAGATTTTGGTCTTCTTTTTTTATAGTCTTTAAACCTGCTGAAGTGTTTATAGGACATTCAGCTATACTGAACATGTACAAAATACAATATCTGTCACAAGAAGAGAAAAATACACCAATATCAAATTTTGTGCATTGCAAATATCAAATTGACAATGTTAAAATCTTCAAATTGTTTATCAGTTAAGATTTTAATTTACTAAAGCTGTTTTCTTTATTCTGTAGGCTTTGTTCACAGATGGGAATATTTAAATCATGGAGTTAACATAAAGTGATAAAAGAAAAAGATCTTGGTGTTGTGATATATCCAGTAAGCCAGAACTGTGCAAATTCCCCAATTAAATTTGACAACTCCTTAAAAGATTCAATCCCACAGATGCAATATGACAATCCCAAAGTGGGAACAGTACATGAAACACTGCATCCTGCTCATTCACTTAGCTGTTCTTTCTTACAGCTACACAATCAGAATTGCATTTAAGGAGTAGACAGTGGAAAATTCAGTTAGTACACAGACATCAGATGTAAAACCTTGTCTTTGTCACTCAGAGGATACAAACAAAAAAAAAATCATTGGATTTTTAAGGACTTCTTACTGCACTGTTTTTATTTCTTCTTGCCATTTTCTTATTCATGCTAAAATGTGACAACAATGAGTCAACCCCTTTCAAATGATTTAGCAAATTGCTATATCTCTTTGTTTCTGAAAATAATTCCCTAAAATGGAATTAAAAAAAAAACATAATTGTGTTTTGCTATTACCAGGCAATAATCTCTGTATTTGAAAAGCTCTTTAATTTATCCCTAGGGCTTAAATTAAACTTTCTACTAGCAGAGGTTTTACATTCTCTTCAGGTAGACACGTTGTTCAGGGCTGTGATTAATTGGGCAAGCCTGATTCCTTATATTTAGAGCCCACTTGTAAGTAGAAGTGAGAAATGAATTGTGCCAAGAGCCTTCAGTTCTATTTTTATTAATAGAGCAGATTACATAGATCATGAAAACAATCTTCTAATTTATAAGAGTCAATCTAATGTCTTGTTAAACAAGAGTTATTATTATTGAGCTTAGACTATTGAAGTGTGTTATACCAGAGGGCCACTTCCCACATTGAAGAATACTGCTGTGAACACTAGCATGTTAACCACATGCTAATGGGCTCTCGGCAGCCTGATAAGTTATTGATTATCTCAGCTGGCATAATTCGTATCAGGAAGAGACAGCGTAGTTAACTGGAATTTAAGTTCTTCCTTTTTGCAACTTGAAACAGACTCGGATGCTCATCAGTCACTTTATTCAGGGCCATGGTAACAGACAGAAGGCTTTGTCCATAGGTGGATGGGTCTTTTCAGAAAGGAGCAGTGCTGAGCTCCATTAAACTCTGGCCCAGAAAATTTCAACTCCTATTATACCTGTTAATCTAAACAGTAACTGAAATGCCAGATGGAAGAGCAGTTCAAAGCCATTTGCCGTTGTTCTCTTGCTAATGTGAATGATAAAATTATCCTGAATTTTGTATTTTGTTCATTTTTACCACGTGAAAAATAAAATGGATAAGGATAAAGAGTATATGTGATTATAAAAGGCTATTCTTAAAAAAGTATTCATGTGATAATAGTCAATCATATTATTTTAAAGCATTTCTATAGAAAAGAGTTTCCATTGTGAATAATATTTAAAAATGCAGAAAGTAATTTTACAGAGGATTTTCCCCACACAAAGTTGTGATCAGTGTGGTTTGTTATGTTCACTGAAAACTGGAACCCTTACAACCTGTGCTTCAGCTGACACCTTTCTCCTCACATTACTGCTTTTTATAATGGGAAGAGAAATGCATGTTGAAAATTGTAAAGAGGCAATAAAATAGCTTTTAAATAAAAAATATATTATTGTGAAGTAATCTAAGCATTGTAAATTGGCAAGACTTCATGACACATTGCTATGTCTATTCATTTGTGGAAGTGTTTGAAAATTGCACAAAAGGGCTTGGTTTCATGTTTTGGAAGAATGGTTAAGCTTAGTGTGACAGTTTGTTAAAAGAGGAATAGTAAGAGGAAAGAGAATTTCTGTTCTCTTGGTGAATAATTCACCTTTTAATAGGTTTTCTCCACACATATTTAAATCATGTAATATTTTGCCAAGTAGAGGATCACATTTCAGTTGTAGCCACTTATGACAACTGGGTAAACAAAGTCACACCTGGCATTACTCACTAATTCCAGCCTAAAGGGGCTTGCTAAATTGTTTTGATCAGAAATGTCTTTCCTTCCATCTACATAATGATAATAACAGCCACAAAAATTCTTATGGAAAATGTAAATTATTAAAGTGGCAACATATCTGAAATAATGAGCCACTTAATGTAATACACTATATTGATTAAGAGTTAATCTAGTTTAATACACTAGATTGATTAGAAGTTGGAAATGCCTGTATCAAATACCAGCCCTGTGGTCATAGGCAAGGTAATTCAGCTTCACAACATACCACCCCACCCTCAATTTGTTCAACAATAATATGGGAATGAAATACCTATGTGATATAAGTTGTTTTAAGAATTAAAGTAGATACTGCATGTAAGTGCTTAACAAGGCATTTAACATGAATTAAGCACATAATTATATTTATATTACCTGGCCCAACTTCCTTGAATTAACAGTAGAACTGGACAAAATACTTGTACTTAATAATAATTAACCTTATAAATAAAAACATGATTAACAGCAATATTAGAACTACAAACAGACCTCTTAGAACTAAGTTTCATTTTATGTTGTTCTACCCAGGAAATGCAAATCAAGTTCTTCTCACTGATATAATAAGTACATTGTAGGTTTTTTTTTTTTTAATTGAAGGATAATTGCTTCACAGAATTGTGTTGGTTTCCGTCAAACGTCAACATGAATCAACCACAGGTATACATATGTCCCATTTTTTTAAACCAAAATATCAATATTTAGCTATTAGTGTGTGTGTGTATGTGTATATATATATATATACATATATACACTTAGCATATATATATGCTATGTCGTTTCAGTAGTGTCCAACTCTTTGTGACCCTATAGATTGTAGCCCCCAGGCTCCTCTGTCAATGGGATTCTCCAGGCAAGAATACTGGAGTGGGTTGTGATGCCCTCCTCCAGGGGATCTTCCCAACCCAGGGATAGAACCCGCATTTCTTACATCTCCTGCATTGGCAGGTGAGTTCTTTACCACTAGCACCACCTGGAAAACCCCATTAGAATATATATATATTCTAATACTCTAATAAGTAAATATTGATATTTCAGTGATATATATATGTGTGTGTGTGTGTGTGTGTGTGTGTATATACACACAAGTGTGTGTGTGTGTGTAATTTTTAATTACATGTGACTGGCTAGAATAATCTACACTATTGTTTGTTCTATAATCTTGGTTTAGGTCCTTATTAACATCACTCTTTCTCCCGGCCACAGATTTTACTGTTAACTCATCATTTCATTGGTTACAAAAGAATATATAGTATCTTACTCTGAACTCTATCTCCACTCATGGGAACACTCATTCTCTCCACTGCCCACCCCCACCAGGTAGTAGTTTGACATGTGAATATGTCAGTTTTTTTTTTTTTTTTTACTAATGAAACTATTAATTCTGTTTATGAATTAATCAACAGAGTCTAAAATCAGTCTGCTCTGAATATTTTAGCACAGGATGTGATTTTTTATTTTCACATCTGTCTTTCGGTTTAAGTCACTAGTAGATGAATGAACCATGGCCTTTAGACAAAATCAAACTCAAAGAAACCCAAAACAATTTAGGTTTTTTCATATAGGTAGAGGATGATAGAATGAATGGATCCGGCTGACATTGCTATTGTAACAGCATTTGATGGTGATATATATATATATGGTGAAATATATATTGCAGATGTGAAAGGCATCTCTCTTTCACAGAAAGGAACTCAAGATTTAAAGTCGTTTAATTGTGCAAGGCCACAAAAAGTTTTGGAACTCAAATTGAACATTTCTGGCACTAGTTACTGGATCACCTCATGTCTACCTGGGGTTCAGTTAAGTCAGTGCTCAGTTGTGTCTGACTCTTTGTGACCCCATGAACTGCAGCATACCAGGCCTCCCTGTCCATCACCAACTCCAGGAGTTTACCAAAATTCATGTCCATTGAGTCAGTAATGCTATCCAACCATCTCATCCTCTGTTGTCCCCTTCACCTCCTACCCTCAATCTTTCCCAGCATCAGGGTCTTTACAAATGAGTCAGTTCTTTGCATCAGGTGGTCAAATTATTGGAGTTTCAGCTTCAACATCTGGCCTTCCAGTGAATACCCAGGACTGATCTCCTTTAGGATGGACTGGTTGGATCTCCTTGCAGTCCAAGGGACTCTCAAGAGTCTTCTCCAACACCACAGTT
>NC_057387.1:68726347-68727598 GCF_019320065.1 Cervus canadensis
AGGGATCAAGACCATCCCCAAGAAAAACAAATGTGAAAAAGCAAGATGGCTGTCTAAGGAGGCCTTAAAAATAGCTGTGAAAAGAAGAGAAGCAGAAAGCAAAGGAGAAAAGCAAAGATATACACATTTGAATGCAGAGTTTCAGAGAATAGCAAGGGGAGATAAGAAGCCTTCCTAAGAGATCAGTGCAAAGAAATAGAGGAAAACAATAGAATGGGGAAGACCAGAGATATCTTCAAGAAAATTAGAGATACCAAGGGAACATTTCATTAAAAGATGAGCTCAGTAAAGGACAGAAATGGTATGGACCTAAAAGAAAGAGAAGATATTAAGAAGAGGTGGCAAGAATACACAGAAGAACTGTACAAAAAAGATCTTCACGACCCAGATAATCATGATGGTGTGATCACTCAGCTAGAGCCAGACATCCTGGAGTGTGAAGCCAAGTGGGCCTTAGGAAGCATCACTGTGAACAAAGCTAGTGGAAGTGATGGAATTCCAGTTGAGCTAACTGAAATCCTGAAAGCTGATGCTGTGAAAATGCTGCACTCAATATGTCAGCCAATTTGGAAAACTCAGCAGTGGCTACAGAACTGGAAAAGATCAGTTTTCATTCCAATCTCAAAGAAAGACAATGCCAAAGAATGTTCAAACTACCACAAAATTGCACTCGTCTCACACTCTAGTAAAGTAATGCTCGAAATTCTCCAAGTCAGGCTTCAGCAATATGTGAACCGTGAACTTCCAGGTGTTCAAGCTGGTTAGAAAAGGCAGAGGAACTGGAGATCAAATTGCTAACATCCACTGGATCATCAAAAAAGCAAGAGATTTCCAGAAAAACATCTATTTCTGCTTTACTGACTATGCCAAAGCCTTTGTGTGGATCACAATAAACTGTGGACAATTCTTCAAGAGATGGAAATACCAGACTACCTAACCTGTCTCTTGAGAAACCTGTATGAAGGTCAGGAAGCAACAGTTAGAACTGGACATGGAACAACAGACTGGTTCCAAATAGGAAAACGAGTATGTCAAGGCTGTCTACTGTCACCGTGCTTATTCAACTTATATGCAGAGTACTTCGTGAGAAACGCTGGGCTGGATGAAGCACAAGCTGGAATCAAGATTTCCGGGAGAAATATCAATCACCTCAGATATGCAGATGACACCACCCTTATGGCAGAAAGTGAAGAAGAACTAAAGAGCCTCTTGATGAAAGTGAAAGAGGAGAGTGAAAAGGTTGGCTTAAAG